>NW_022915582.1:0-252 GCF_012274545.1 Fukomys damarensis
CTGCACTGTGTGACCCTTTGCTGGGCTGTTAAGGCACCCATACACTGCTGTGAGGTGGCATTGTGGGTGCAGGACAGGTGTTTTGTGGGGCGGGAAGTTCCCTCTGCGGTTGGTACCTCCCATGCTGAGGTTCCAAGAGGTAGAAAAGATGACATCACTGTGTGGCTGGGGGACGTGGTGTGTGCCGATATGCACAAGTGGTCCCCCCAGCACCACATTCACCACTTCAGAGACATTCGGCTCCTGAGAATG
>NW_022915583.1:0-755 GCF_012274545.1 Fukomys damarensis
TCATCACCTGATGGCATTACTGTTATCCCTGCTCAGGAGCGAATAGCACAAATATTGCTTTGTTCTTATATAGACCAAGGAAAGTTTTTTTATCTCCTCAAAAT
This sequence comes from Fukomys damarensis, assembly GCF_012274545.1. NCBI lineage: Eukaryota > Metazoa > Chordata > Mammalia > Rodentia > Bathyergidae > Fukomys > Fukomys damarensis. Next base: position 105 of record NW_022915583.1, read on the forward strand.
AGGCAAAATAGAGCTTTTGGGTCTTCTGATGCATTTTGGGTCACGCCTATCCAACAAGATAAACCTGAATCAACAATTTGGATTAATAAAAGACCATTCAAGGGAATTTTAGATACTGGAGCTGATGTGACTGTGATAGCTCAACAACATTGGCCCAAGAATTGGCCTGTCCAAGATACAGCCACCCATCTTAGGGGAATAGGCATGACTCAAAATCCTCAAAAGAGCGCAAAGCTATTAAATTGGAATGATGAAAATGGAAATCAGGGCAAGATTCAGCCATTTATTGTGCCCCACCTACCAGTAAATCTATGGGGAAGAGATATTTTACAACAAATGGGGGCCATAGGCCATCATGTGTAGCCCTGATGAGTTAGTCACCAAACAAATGTTAAATCAGGGGTATATTCCAGGTAAAGGATTAGGGAAATACAATCAGGGAATAGCCACACCTATGATACCCCATGCGCGTCCCCAAAGAGCAGGTTTAGGATATTCTTTTAGGGGCCATTGATTCAGCTGTACCCCACGCAGAAAAAATTGAGTGGTTGTCTGGACCTCCTGTGTGGGTGGATCAATGGCCTCTTTTCCCAAGAAAAATTACAGGCTGCTCGTAGCTTAGTACAGGAGCAACTTGAGCTTGGCCATTTA
>NW_022915584.1:0-1191 GCF_012274545.1 Fukomys damarensis
TAGCGGGAGGGTGAGGCAGTGGCAGCAAGGGGGTGTCCCGAACTGAGCCCCAGAAGCCCTGGTGGCCCTGGCAGGAGTCCAGGGCTCCCACATCCCCTGTGCTGCCAGCCACTCCTGTTTCCTTGCCCCGCTGGTGCCAGGCACAGTGTGTCCCTGTGTACTCAAGGAGACCTGGCTGCCCGGCTGGCATCTTGCCACCCCCAGGGTTGTGCACCGTGTGCTGCTGACACGTCTATCTCACCCTTGTGGTCCCTGGCCGGGGGACAGAGTGGCGTTCTTGGTGTCAGGGAGTCTCAGCCATGCACAGCGAAAGGCCAGCTTTTATAATCTCCAATCCATCCCAGGCTGCTGCTTCTGTAAATACAAGAACAATGGTCCGCTTGAGGGAAGAGAACGGAAGGAACAAAAGCCATACAAAATACAAGCTCTGGCTTTATTAGTATTAATATTATTAGATTCAGTGGTCACATACTACTATTCAGAAAATATAAACCGGACAAACATAACAAGCTGGAAGGAAGTGGTATATAGGTTTCCAAATTTGCATTGTAAAAATTTCTAGGCAAAAAATATGTAAAAATACCTACTTTGAGGCCAAGCTGGATGTAGTGGCGCACGCCTGTAATCTCAGCATTCAGGAGGCTGAGGCAGGAGGATCACTGTGAGTTCCAAGCCAGCCTGGGCTACATAGCGAGATCCTGCCTCAAAAATCACTAAATAAACAATACAAAGGATCTTTGAGGCTGGCTTGTAGTGAACCTTCACTGCTCAGGCACAGGTTATGGGCCACACAGAGAAGAGCGGTCTCCTTGGTGTCACCTCTTCTGATTTCTGCCTTAGCTGGCAGTGAGGGTGAGGAAAAGGGGTCCCACCAGAGAGCGGAGGAGGTGCCCATCCTTGTCCTGCCTCAATGTCTCAGTCCTGTCTCAACCCAGAGCCCCTGTCCTGGTTCTCCCCACCGCCCAGGAAGCCTCTTAGGAGCCAGGTGGGTCAGCAGCTTTCCTTCCAGTCAAAGTCACTACCCGGGTCAGAGCCAGGCCCCTGCCCTGCTGCTGCTTCCATTACTGAAGAAATTCTTGGTCTCAGTCCCCTCTTCTAGGGCCACGTCCTGGGTCCGCACTCGCCCTCCATCTCCAAGGCCACCAGCTTCCTCAACAGACAGCCCCTTGTGTCTCTCTGCTGGCCCCGCAC
>NW_022915585.1:0-308 GCF_012274545.1 Fukomys damarensis
CTTTAATTTCTGGGTATTACTTAAATCTTCCTGATATAGTTGCATTTTAGCTTTTGAGTTTCTGATGACTCATAGACATCCTCATTTTCATAATATCAGAGAAAAAAACTCTTTAAATTGATCACAACCCTTTATTCCAATCGATACATTCAGCAGCCCAATAGGATCAGGCACAGCTTACAAATTGACCACTTGTGGTAGTCATTAATGTATCACCTTTAACCCATGTGAATTAAATTAATATGAAGAAGCAGCCCATAATATGTTTGCAGTGAATATGCTTTTCGATATAGCATCTTTACCATTTA
>NW_022915586.1:0-238 GCF_012274545.1 Fukomys damarensis
AAAAACTTGATCAAGACCACCAGCCAGTCAGTAAGAGTTAAAATTCAATCTCGTCTAACTTCAGATTGATTTTTTTTCATTCTGTGGGTCTGGCCTTCCCGACCATTCTTTGTTGTCGTTGTTGTTGTTATTATTTTGGTACCAGGGATCAAACTCAAGACCTTGCGCTTGCCCAAGGCGCACCTAACCATTCTTTAGATCAAAAGAAATAGGTCATAGTAAATATATGCGTGAGCAC
>NW_022915587.1:0-202 GCF_012274545.1 Fukomys damarensis
TATATTGCCCAGGCTGGCCCCAAAATACTCCTGGGCTCAAGTAAATGATCCTCCTGCCTCAGCTTCCTGAGTACCTGGGCCTATAGGCATTGCTTACCACACCCAGCCACGTATGAGCAGACTTAAAGTAAAGTAAGAGATTGTTAAATCACTGGACCCCTAACTACGCACAGTTGTGTGTGATGTGGCCCAACTACCCAGC
>NW_022915588.1:0-440 GCF_012274545.1 Fukomys damarensis
CAAGCAGCAGAGAGAGCAGCCAAGGAAGACAGGAGGGTGAGCAGAGTGCCCAGAACCTCAAGGGGGAGGTGGGCAGAGCACTTTGAAGAGGATGTTGTGGCAAGTGACACTGAGAGGGCAAGTGAGAAGAAAATCATTCAATTTTATTTTAATAAATTTCATTTTATCCCATTTCCCCCTCAAGTCCCCTCCCCTCCCTATGAACAGAAGCTATTTCCACTTTTTCCTTCTATTGTCACTTTTTCCTTGTCCCTTCCCATTTGAACATTTTCTTCCCATTCCCCAAACATCCATTATACATTTCAGTTCTTATTTCCACTTTTAGTTTCTCACACCAGAGAAACAATGTGGTATTGAAACATCTGTGTCCTATTTATTTCACTCAAGAGTGTGGTCTCACGGTGCATCCATTTAGCTGTAAATGTCTGCAGCTCATCCTT
>NW_022915589.1:0-766 GCF_012274545.1 Fukomys damarensis
GGTATCTAGGCCAAGTGCCTTCTGATTTACTTCCTAGGTTCTTGCCCTGTGTTCATCAGGACGTGGTACAGACCAGGGTGCGCTGACTCTGTATCCCAGTGGTCCGCATGTTAGGTATGAGCACCAGCTCCAGGGAGAGTATCGACTTGCTGTGTGCTGAACACTCCTCCACAGACCTCTGTGTGACTTGTCCTTGAGGTCAGCGTTTTTCGATGCCAACTATCCTTAAAACATCCACAAGGTGGCGCCTAGGACCAGGAAAAGAGCACAGTTGGCCTACAAGTCCTTGGAAGACTGCTTGCTCCACAGCTGGCAGAGTGATGATCTTTGGACGGCATTGCTGACCACACCTTGAGCAGTCCCCTTACCTGAAACTCGGCAGCGCTGATTCAGCGTGGGCCTAAAGATGGACTGAAAGTCAGGTGAATGCCGCACAGTAGGTGTGAGGGCTCACAGTGCTCTTCACAAGTTCTCAGTGTTCTATGTGAGTCAAAGGAAGTGGAACTCAGGCTCACCCCAAGACTCTCTCCTGGATCTTGGTGTGCTATTTGCTATCTGTGGCAAGGTGTGTGGACTGCATGGCTAGGCCCTGCTCATTTCCCCACCAGTTGTAATATGAAGGGACGGCAGGCTGAAAAACTCATGAGAGATTCCATTGCAGGTGGTTGGCCGAAAGCTGGGGTTCGTTGAAGCCCATGGCAGTATCCGTGAAACCAAAAAGGTCGGCAGGAGGCAACCATGGATGTCGTGCGGCTCATCTCTCGGC
>NW_022915590.1:0-278 GCF_012274545.1 Fukomys damarensis
ATCTTTTCTTGCCTATTTGGCATTTGCTGTCTTTTAGTACCTTTTATTTTTTTCTAGAAATGTCATCTTTATGTTCCAACCCTTCCCTTGAAGTTTAACATCTTTATTCTTATATTTTAGTTCTGAAGAGGTCCTGTCTCCTCTCATTCTTCTTCCTTCTTTACTTTTTCTTACTTCTTTTTCCTTCCTTTTTCCTTCTTGTTTTTTTAGCATCCTCTTATTTTATGAATTTGTTATCTTTAATCTCCCTGGACTTGTTATCAGTTGTAATTTTTTTT
>NW_022915591.1:0-218 GCF_012274545.1 Fukomys damarensis
GCTCTATCTCTTCAAAATTTGCATTTTGTTTTTTAGTATGCTTTGTACGTTTTTCTTGAAAGTTGGACATAGTATACTAGGCCAAAGAAACTGCTGTAAATAGGTCTTTCTAATGAATGAGTTAATACGGTAAAGGCAAGAGGAAGTGGTCCACAATCCTGTGATTAGGTCTCTGTCTTTTGTGAGGCTATGCCTCTAGTTTTACTTATGAACTTTAT
>NW_022915592.1:0-235 GCF_012274545.1 Fukomys damarensis
TATTCCCTTCGTCTTGTCTAGGAGTAGTTTCCCTTCTACTTTCTTGTCATCTTTTAAAGATTCTACATCTTAGGGAGAAAATGTGTTGTCTTTCTGAAGCTGGCTTATTTTGCTCAACATGATCTCCATATCCATCCGTTTTCCTACAAATGACTAAATTCCATTATTCTTTATGGGTGAATAATACTCATTTGGGTCTCTGTACCACTTTTTCTTTATCCATATCTTGGCTATT
>NW_022915593.1:0-202 GCF_012274545.1 Fukomys damarensis
TTTCATGTCTGTCTTCTAAATCCTAGGTGTAATTCAGTTACATGGAGCTCATTTTTGTAGATCCTGCAGGCTCCTTAGGTGTCTTGGTGGGTGGCTCTGTCACCTTCCTAGAGACACCCCCAGTGTCTCCTGTGCATGATGATATTTGCAAAATGAAAGATGGCTGTAAAAATCAAGGAGATGAGACTAACCATTCACAACG
>NW_022915594.1:0-867 GCF_012274545.1 Fukomys damarensis
AGGTGTAGAAGGACAATCAAGATCAGGAGCGTTTTTCCAGAGTAGATATGCAACCCTTAGCAACAAACCTCTATAGAGGCCAAAACTATGATCCACTCCAACTGCACTGGGCCAGAAGAAAATCAAAGGAATAATCAAAGAACCTGAATGGCTGCTTTTTGCCTCTTGAAAGAGAAAGAGTTTTTGGTGTATTGTTTAGGGCTTTTTTTAAAAAAAAATTACTTTGCATCTATACTATCTAATGTATGACCTAAATACCCTCCCTACAGGGTTTGAGGAGCTACCCAAACTTGTGTAAACACTCCCAAAGCCATATCTCACCTTTTATTGACATAGAAACTGAAACAGCCTCTTTCTTGTAGGCGGACACTTACAAGTGCTTGTTTGAGCTTCTGGGATGTGGTCTGCGAATAAGGTTCCCAGGTTAAAATACAGGTATGTGTCTTTTGGGTGTCTCTATAAGCTGATAGAGGGGTCACGGAATCTCACTATATCCTGCCATCTAACGGTGGCAAAAGCCTGTCATTTCTAGGAATCTCCTCAGGTGTTTTAAGGTCTTACACTGTGGAAAGGAAACAAAGGCATTAAGTATTTTACCTCAAATAAGTAGCTGATTATTTAAGAAAACTGAAGGGCTTACTTAGTTCTGTTTCTTAGACCTTTAAGAAGACATGCCTGAAAATGTCTTCTATTTTCATTTCCTATCTGGTTTGCAGGCCAGTAGGGGGTCTTGTATAGGAACTGCTTGTGTTCAAGTAGAAGAACCCAGTTATTCCCGGGCCGGGGATTTAGCTCAGCGGTTCGGTGGCCTGCCTTGCAAGCCCAAGAACCCGAGTTCAATCCCCGGTACCAAAAAAAAAAAAAAAA
>NW_022915595.1:0-237 GCF_012274545.1 Fukomys damarensis
TTAGTTAATAAATGCATTGTAAGACTGAGTTAAAGAATTAGAAAGGGTGGGCCGGGGATTTAGCTCAGTGATTCCGCCAGCTGCCTCTCAAGCCTCACAAGAACAAGGACCAGAGTTCCATCGCCGGTACTCCCCCACAAACCCCCAAAAAAGAATTAGGGTGAGCCAGGGACGGTAGTACACACTTGTAATCCCAGCACTTGGGAGGCTGAGGCAGGAGGATCACTGCAAATTGAG
>NW_022915596.1:0-323 GCF_012274545.1 Fukomys damarensis
AGCTTTTCCTGAGATTCTTTTTTGAATGCGATTCCCTCTTTCCCTATCCTTTACCTGTTTGTTTAACTTCTGGGATCTACCTTGTCTTGAGTAGACATTTGTCTGATCCTTATTTTCTCACCATTAGATTACCTTGGAGGTTATGGCTAAGGTTTATTCGTCTCTGATTCCTTGAAGCCTAGCACAGTTCCTGACTCAGCAGGTAGTTTGTTCATTCAACACATATTTACTCAGTTTGTCGAGGGGACTCTACCTCTACTTCTGTAGACCCTGGGCAATTTTCTGAACTCACACACTTACTTCACAAGTTTATTGTGAGTCAT
>NW_022915597.1:0-216 GCF_012274545.1 Fukomys damarensis
AACTCACTTTGCAGAGGGCTTCTGAGTTTTAAAGTGCAGTTTTCCCCGGGAAACAGCTTCTCTTGCCTCTTAGCATTTTAAAGCGAAAGCGGTCAGCTTCATGTATGTGAAGTACTCCACAGAGGAAGGTGCTGCAAAACTGTGAGTTTCCCCGTGAAGTCCACCACTTATGTGGAGTACAAATGTATTCCTTTTTGTTTGTAGGTCTCTGCCTGG
>NW_022915598.1:0-675 GCF_012274545.1 Fukomys damarensis
TGACTCTATGAACATAAATGTGTACAACTTATTAAACATGAAATTGTTTAAAAATATATAATATTTCTGGCTTGAAAAAAATAACATCTAAAATTTTAAGACTATTTTAAGAAGATCAGTTCTCTATAAGCTTTCAGATATGATGGATTAAACATTATAAGGAAAAGTTACAGTTCACATGCCATAACTTAAAATCATAACATGAACTCTCAGGAGTTTCCCACTTTTCTAAGAAGACAAACCCCTCCCCTCTTTTTTGTACTGGGTATTCAACTCAAGACCTTGCACTTGTGAGGCAGGCAGTGACACCACTGAACTGAATCCTTGGCCTGGCAAATCCCTTTTTGTGCACGATGAACATCTGATGTCTGTATATGCTCACTAACTTAATAAAACATCAGTTATTTGAACAGAGGTCTCTTTAGTTTACTGCATTTGTTTTGACCTCATAAAGCAGTGCCAAGTTCGACTTTCACATAGATGTGTGAGTTGTCACAGCTTTGATTTATGAGCAGGGCCACCCCTACCAAAATACTGTACTCAGTGATGTCCCTCAGAGTATCGGGTTTTCATTTGAACTAATAAAATGCTTAATGGTGAAGCTGCTGATGGCAGTTGCTTTATGTAAATAAATAAACAAACAAACAAATAAACAAATAAAAATGTATGCATTTT
>NW_022915599.1:0-212 GCF_012274545.1 Fukomys damarensis
GTCTGTAGGTTTGAGTTTAATTCCCAAAACAGAGGGAAGGAGGGGAGGGAGGGAGGGAGGGAAGAAGGGCTGAAAAGAGTAACCATGCTAGGGATTTATGGGTAGTTGTGAGAGCTGAGCTGTTGTAGCCATGATGTCTAGATAGCAGGGAGAAATGGTGCATGGCCTCTTCTGCCTCCATCCCATACCAGGTGGGGTTGGCTTTTGGTGTT
>NW_022915600.1:0-208 GCF_012274545.1 Fukomys damarensis
TGTAGCTGACACTCAGTTACTAACTGTAAAATAGATGCTGGGCGCGCGTAGGACTGTGTGGGAGCAGTGTGTGTATGTGTGTGTGTGTGTGTGTGTGCGCACATGGAGGCTGGGCAGCTGTGTTTCAGTGGTAGCATGTAGCATATACAGGTGTGGTATGTGTGGTTGTGAACTTGCATGATTGTGGGGGGTGTTGGTGTGGTTTGGA
>NW_022915601.1:0-265 GCF_012274545.1 Fukomys damarensis
GCCAGGTGAATGGTCTGAGGCAGGGTGGGGCAGAGGGCTCAGGCACCGGGTGGGAGATGAAGTTGGTGGGGCTGGACTCCATTCTGTGCCAGAGGGGAGGGCTTGGAGGCACTGAGGCAGGCAAGTAATGTGACGAGGGCTGAGTTTTTAAAAGACAGCTTAGAGTCGGGGTAGGAGGGCTGGAGAGAAAGGATGGTGGGGTCCCTCCCGCATGGGCCCGATGAGAGCCCTGGATTTGGGCACTGGCCAGGCGTTGCAGGCCGGT
>NW_022915602.1:0-7405 GCF_012274545.1 Fukomys damarensis
AGCTAAACCCCTGTATGAGCCACCTCAGGAGACTCCAGTTACCCTTTATCCTTCACATCCTCTGTCATCAGCTTTCAGTCAACTCAAATCAGCTCTTGTTCCCGTATTGGCACTCAGTCTCTGACAAAAAGGGCAAATCACTAAAAACCCATCTCACTAAATGCATGCTACAAACCTAAAAACTGGGTAGAGCTCCTGCCTGTTGCTCTCTTGCACATCCACACCCACCTTACACCATCTCTCAGCCCATTAAAACTAATGCATGGGCATCCCTTTGTTCTCAGTAGTGCTCCCCCATTACATCCTCTTTTGGAGACTACCTCCCACTGTTCTTTTTAATCTGCCAACATGTACAAAAGTGCGGAAACTTCACTCCCAAAACCTGATGATAACCTAACTCCTGAATCTGCCATGCGATTAGGATCTCCCTCAAAACCCACAGCTCCCAACCCTTACAGTCAAAATGGAAGGGACCTTATATAGTTATCCTCACCACCCCAATAGCCACAAAATCTTTGGGGTTTCCCTCTTGGATCCACATCCCCAGACTAAAACTCATCTCTTTAAAAAGTCCAACCCACAGGTGGGAATCCCAACTGCTGACTCCTATGTTTCTCCACCTCCTGGCCATCCAAGAAGAAACTGGTCACAATCAAACCTACAAACCGCTAGCCAACCCATAACTTTATTCTGCTACTCCTCAAAGACTGCACACATAGAACAAGAATGCTTCCTTTTTATACAACTGTTATTCACAGAGATTTCATAGATCTTTCTCTTGATAAGTTCTTGATCTGACCAGAGTCCTCTACACCATGGTTTCCATTTATCCACCCCAAACTTGCCATGACCTACCCAAACTTCATAAACCCCCTCTTTTTTTTTCTTCATAATATTGACTCCTCTAAAAAAAAAAAAGTAGTTTTAGCCCAATATTTAAACACTCCCTGTTATGGCTGTGTCTAGATATCCCCCTAAAGCCTCATGCAGTCTTTTTCAGAGATGGCTGAACCTGGGATGTGATGCTGGATTAAGGGTGTGTGATTACTAAACCACTACATGCAGGTGATTGGTTTGGTACTGCCCTAATCCTGGAAGTCTGGATGGGATAAAAGGGGCAGAAAGACGCTGGTAAAGTCTCTTGCATTTGCCACCATGTGGGCGGTGTGAACTGTTGTTCTCATCTGAGATGGCCCTCTACCATGCACCACTCTCCCTTGGAGCCAGCCAATTATGGACTCTTGAACTGTAAGTCACATAAACCCTTTCCCCTCTAACTTTGGGTGCCAGGTATTTTGTCTCAGCAACAGGAAAAGTAACTAACATTCCCTCAATCTCACCTTCAACATTTTAAACCAAGAAAATCCCTCTCTGGCCCAAGATTGCTGGCTGTACACATCTCTATCATCTTCTGCTTACACAGTCATTCTCACTCCCAAAATCAACCTGGGTAATCACCCAGATACAACTTACTTTACAAAGGGATTTAGGCTCTGCCTTTAAATATCAGACTAACAGTCTCCTTAACTCATACCTGACAGCTTTGGCCAACAGGGCCATGAAACTCAGACTACTAACTTCTCTAAATTCCCTAAAACTACCTACTCAATTATTCATCCCAACCCTTTCTTATTCCAAGCCCCCTTCTGCATTTACCATGAACTAACATTTAACAGTCTTTTTATAGGAAACATTTCTCAATGCAATTAGACCATCACTGCTAAGAGTCCTAAGACTATCAATCTCATATAGTCCATTATAAAATCTCCCCTCAGGCAAATGGAAAATTCTCCCAATCTATTCATTTCTCACCCACAGTCTCAGCCATTTTGCTGGGCCCAATTACTCATAAGCTCTCTAAACTATTCCCGTAGGATCTCATTAACATCTCATTCCTTGTAATTCTGTATTGTATAACCTAAAATGAGGCCCTCCTTGACTGCTTCCATCTTGATTTGGGAAAGTGAGCCAAATCCTTCAATTTGAGAGACCTTTACTTTATGACACATCTCTTTACTATACCTCATGACTTGCCTATTCCAATCAGGAATATTTTTTTGTGGCCGGCCATCCTGCTTGTGCCTGCCAACTAATTGTCCCCCTATATCAACATAGCCCCCATTAACCATTCTTCTCCATCCCCGTGGATACTGACCATATCCACCAAAAAAGAGGGCAGTCACTCTAGTTCCCCTCTAACAATATTGGAGAAATCCACAGAAGTGGCCACTTGGTGTGAGAGGACTGACCACATTGCTCACCTTCTACCAAAACTGATCATAGGACCTACAGGAGAACCTCAGTGTAATCTCACAGCACCTAATCAAGATCCAGGACCCAGTGGGACCATTCCTGTTCCACACCATGATTCACTTCAAACAACAGATTCAAACCTTACCAATGCCAACTGGACAACGTCCTTCTATGCAAAACACTCAGACACCAACAAATCTTTCACCAGGGGAAAAAAGAATAATAATTCTGAACAATGCCCTAGCACAATAAGAAGTAGCCAGAGGAATATGATGACCTGTGTCCAGACATCCATCTCCTATCGCCAGCATCCCCCCTCATTTTAAATAATTATCTTACTTTTATTTATTTTCCCTTTATTTACTTTCTCAAGTAAAAGGCTGAAATGTTAGCTTAGAGTTTCTCCTAGTGGCTTAACTTTTAATCTAGGTTTAAATCCAGCTTCCTTATAAAACTGAAACAATGTTTATAGCAGAACAATTCATAATAGTTACCTCTTGGAAGTAGCCTAGATATCCTCAGCAGGTGAGTGGATAAATAAAATGTTGTATTTATATATTATGGAGTATTACTCTGCCATAAAGAAGGCTAAATGAAACCAGGTGTGGTGGCACACTCCTATAATCCCAGCACTAGGGAGGCTGAGGAGGGAGGATCGCTGTGAGTTTGAGACCAGCCTGGGCTACATAGTGAGTTCCAGGTCAGTCTGTACTACAACATGAGGCCCTGTCTCAAACCACCCCCCAAAATAGAAGAAGGATAAATAAGTCATTTGTTTTTAAAAAATGCACTTTGAGACCACAATGTTAAATGAACTCAATCAGACACAATATCACATGGTTTCTCTTATACAAGAAACTCAAAACATAAATAGCAAAATAAAAGATGATAGGAAGAAAAGGCATCTTTTTTGAATGGGAAGGGGATCAAGAGATGAAAGGAAGGGAAGAGAGAAGAAAAGGGAATGAAAAAAAAAAAGAATTGAGAGGACTTCCAGGAAGATATCAGAGTGGTAGACAGCAACACATTGACCTCTCTCAGGTTCAAAATCTAGACACTTCAATATAACAACCTGGGGAAGAAAATAAGGAGGTAGATGGATTTCCAAAACCCAGAAAGGATCTGAAGGAAAAATTTGAACCCATAGAGAAAAGCCATAATGCAGAAAAAGGAGGTGCCAAAATGCACTTTCTCCCCAGTCCCCAGATCATGGCATGACAGAGGAGGATCAAATCTACAGGGATACAGTGAGAGCTGGTTACTATAGAGGTCTCTAGGGAGAAATGCACCAATGGAATGGAGAAATGGATTCTGTGAGCTACAATAGCTGGTGAGTGACTCCAGTCCAGGTGTCTGCTATGTCCCCTGAAGAGGGTGCTATGTCCATTTTAAAGAGGGGCCAACTGAACCTGAAATTGGAAGCAGCCCTGGGTTGCTTCATCTCGGGGCTCCCAGTGAGTGACTGGGTGAGGAACAACCTCAGAGATGTCCAGGGTCAGGGAGCCAAAATCAGGCTGAGAAGAGACATCCAGAGTTTTGTCGGCTCAACAACTCTGATCCCAAACCCATAACCAGAGACCATGATCAGCTTGAACTTCTGTGAAGTTAAACACATCAGAATCGACACACCATCCTATTTCTACTGCAGGCTTGCAGGGATTATCCAGCACCCCACCTAATCCTGCTGCAGGCTTGCTGGGATCATCCAGCATGGATCCGGGCTGTGTCTGCCTCCTTTGTCTACCAGTTACAGCAGAGACACTCCCTGAATTGACTACCATAAAATTATAGACCCCAGAAGATAATCACAGGCTTGAGATCATAGAGAAAACCTTTTTATTTTTCTTTGCTTTTGTTTTTTTATCATTTTGGTTTTTTCATGAGAATGAACATTGGTTTTAATTTTTTTGTTTTGTTTTGTACTTGTTTTTGTTTTTTTCTTTCTTGTCTCCTTCATCAGTTTCTTGAAACTTGGGTAATCTTCCTTTATCCTTTAGACTGGCTTCTAATCTCTTTCTCTTCTTTTATTTCTCTAATTTCTACTCTTATCCCCTTTAAATTTTCTCCCCTAAGGGTAAAATCACTCTATTTAGGGAATATTTACTATATATAATTTTCTGATTTATTTAATGTTTCATTATAAATCCTGTACCTGCAGTTAAGGTGGCAAATTAAGTTATTACAATTTGTCATTTTCTAGACGGTGCTTGATGCTATTGTTATTACTGTTTGTACTACTTTAGCGAAGTTGACATAGTTGTGATCCATTGTTTATCCTTGTATGCCAATACTGAGATTGTCAGGGGGTCATAAGCAACATAGTCCAGTACCAAATAACTGGATGCTAGACCAAATAGGCAGCAAAACTTCTCATCCCTAATAAAATAAAGAGGCAGGATCTTGGGACAGATTCAGAAGCCAGCTATGCCTAAAAGACATCTCTGAAAAATAGTCATTTCCTGAAGAGGTCTCAATACTAGCAATAAAGCTACCTATCATAAGCAATTTACAAAAGTCAATGCAGAAAACAATTTTTAAAAAAAGTAGAAAATAAGGAATCACATAATTTCACTTTAATTAAATTAAGTGAAACTTTCAAACAATATTATTGTAAAGAAAATTTGGGTTTTTTTAAAATTTGTGAACTGTGGCATATAAATTGCTAGAGTTGCAGAGATGCTTAATGCAAGCATATGACTCACAGATGTTGTGAAGATTTTATGGAATTGATATTTCACACTTATGTAAGTCAGATCTAAGTAAATCATTTTAAGTTTCCAGATAACATGAGCACAAGGAAAGAGGCTTGGCTGCCATGTACAATAATAACGCCCAGGGTAGCTTAAGTATCCAGATGAAGAGAAAGGGAAAAGTCAGACATCTCATATTTTAAAACATAATATTAGTGCCAGGGATTTAGCTCAGTGGTTCTGCTACCTGCCTCACAAGCGCAAGGTTCCAAGTTTGATCCCTGGTACACACACACACACACACACACACACATGTGTGTGTGTGTGTGTGTGTGTGTGTGTGTGTGTATATGGCAGGCTGGGGACTTGGCTCAGTGGTGCCACTGCCTGCCTCTCAAGCACTAGCTCCTGAGTTTGATCTCCAGTACTGGGGGAAAAAAAGATAATATTGATACTTATTTTTTTAATGCTGGAGATTGAACCCACGGACTCATGCATGCTAGGTAAGCACTCTACCTGTAAGATACATCCCCAATCCAGCTAGATTTTTTTTGTTTTTGAGACAGCCTCACTATGCAGTATGGGGGGCTTTGATCTCATTATGTAGCCAGGGCAGGCTATGAACTTACAGCAATCCTCCTGCCTCAGCTTCCTGAGTGCTGGGATTACTGGTAGCATCACCATGCCCAGACATCTAGATTTTTTTTTTAAAGTTCACTTGCATATCATACTTCTTGAAAATGTAAATATAAATCAAATATGTGTGAGGAGAGGAGAAAGAAGCTAAGATACCAGATCCAATCAAAATGCCACTTCTGTAATTCAGAATTTACTTAACAATCATCCTCAATATCTGGTACACATAGAAAGACAGCAAAAACTATACAAAGAAGCCCAGGCTTCCCATCAGAGCTTTACTCTGAGTTGACTCAGAGTTCTTTCAATTCTGAGCATCTCACTTTGGTGCCACAGAACATTAGAAGCAGAAGTTTTTTAATGGTTCTCAATAGTAACAGAAGAAACAGAAAACTCCACAAACAGCAGACACAAGACCGTAAAGGTCAGCGTTACAAAGAGACATACATTTGAGCAACCCTTCGCAGACTCTCTGCCCTTCATAGACCTAAAAATAAGCTGTGCTGCTGTTGCTAACACTGAGTTATGACAGACGAGCGTAAGTCCATTCAATGGGTTCCATTTGATTGATGGGAACTGAGAATTTTAGGTAGATGTCTAATGAAATGCATAAAACAGAATTAAAATTTAATGCATTAACAAATGATAGGTAACATCGTTTATTAGAAACTATGGGAACTGAGAATTTTAGGTAGATGTCTAATGAAATGCATAAAACAGAATTAAAATTTAATGCATTAACAAATGATAGGTAACATCGTTTATTAGAAACTACTCTGAAAGCCCGCCTCATATGTTTAAAGGAGGGTACTATGTTTTATTTTAGAAACTGTTCCAAAACTATGTAGTTTTCTGAGATAAAGATATTTCACTTCAGATTTGCAGAGCTGTTGACAAGCTCCTGCGGAATTGTAAAGACTTGTTGGAGTAAACCCTGTCCCTTCTGTGGGGGAAATATCTCAGGCCCTCAAAATCGCTTCTCTATACATTTTTAGAGAGCAGATATCCAAAGCACATCTTTTAAAAATAACATTTCATGCAAAAACTATGTACTTTCTTGTTAGAAAGATCCATATGATTATATATGAATAGTTTTAGAAGTGTGAGATGGCACTGAAATCTTTAAAAATCCCCTTAGCAAGCTTGCTAGCTTTTATTTAAAGGAAGTACAGACATTATATACTCACATTCATATTTAAGAAATGCAACTGAAAATATATTGGTCATCACTAAGAAAGTTCCACGTAACAGATTAAATTCCTTTTTTTACTTTGAATACCATTCATATTTATTTACTATACATATTTAGTAGCAGGCATCTGCCCAACTGTGGAAGAGCAGGACGTAAATAAGAAAGAAGAGGTCAGCCCTATCAAAGCACTCCAGATAATTTTTTTTTTTCTTTGGTACCGGGGATCAAACTTGGGTCCTGAGCTTGCAAGGCAGGTGGTGGAACCACTGAGCTAAATCCCTGGTCCCCAGGTGAATTTCATTCTCAGCTAGAAGAAGGACAATCACTCGAGAGCACCATGGTTCCACAAACACACCTTCCTTCACCAACCAATACTGGCTGAGTGCTTCCTCTCAGCCAATATTGCTAGGGGGGTTTTATTTGTATTCTTTGGTGGGACTAGGGTCTGAAACAGGGCCTTATGTATTGCACACTAGACAGGAACTCTGCCACTGAGCTGTAGACTCCAGCACTTTTTATTTTGAGACAGGGCCTCCCTACGTTACCTAGGCTTGCCTCAAATTTGCCAAACTCCTACCTGAGCCTCCAGAGTACCTGGAATTACAGGTGTGCACCAGAACACTCAGCTGTTTGT
>NW_022915603.1:0-1492 GCF_012274545.1 Fukomys damarensis
TCTCTCTCTCTCTCTCTTTCTCATCTCCATCTTTTAGACTATGATGAGGTGGGTACCTTCCTCTGCCATGTGCTGCTGATATGATGTTCTGCCTCACCATAGCACAAAGGTAATGGAGCCAAATAACCAGGGAATGAAACCTCTAAAACCATGAGCCAAAACTGCCTTTCCTTTTTTAAAAATTTATTATCTCAGGCATTTTTGTCAGAATAATAGAAAACTGACTAGCACAGTATTAGTGCCAATTGGCTTTTGTGTTTGATTGAGCTTACATTTTTTTTGTTTTAAAGACTGAGTTAGATTTTGGTCTGTTTACACAGGACCCCTGGGTATTAGATTCATCTTAGTCTGATAGCCTCTCATTTAATTTTGGGGGTGGGAAGTTTCCAGGGAACTCTGGACCTTAAGGCAGGCACAGTGCCACTGAGATAAATCCCCAGCCCTCATTTAATTATTTTTAACACACTTTAACTTCCTGACTGCAACAAATCAGAGTGTACCTCTCCTGCCATTTGTCAACTCCACGATATTTCTATAGTAGGAGATAACAATTTCATGCTTTTTTTAAGCCTCACCTCTCCTTACTCTTCTTATTTCACTAAGATTTGCCAGTAGCCAGCAAAGAATGTCCATAAGTCCTGAGCACTCAACCAACCAGTGCTCCTGTAATTCTGCCTGTCCCCTCTGCATTCCTTCCAGTTACAGTGGATAAATTGTCCAGGGTCTTAGCTTGGGCCTTTCTTCAGTGCAACTGACGTCATCCTCTGTATCCTAACCAAAGGTATTATTCCTCCTATTACCCCTCCTTTTTCTGGTATCGTCAATTTCCTCATTTTTTGGAACAGAAGTTTTAGTAGAGACAATTAGCTACAAACACATGGTGATATCTTCCATATGAAAATAAAATTTCATGAACTGTTTGGCCTTCTTCAGCTATTGCTACATTTCTCTCCTTTTTCACAGAAAAATTTCTCAAAATAGTTGTCTATACTATTACTTTTTCATGTTTTGTCTACATGTGTGCAACTCTCTTTTCTCCATCTCTCTACATTGTAAAAAAATTTTCAAACATACTCAAGTCATTAAAATAATATAGTAAATCCCTGTGTATCCATCATTCAGCTCCGATAAATGTCTGTAGCAGATATCTCTGCCTAGTATTAGCAGACTCTGGTTAATTGCAACCCAGTCTCAGCATTCTTTAATTTCTCCAAGCAATACAAGAAATGACTTCCCCCTTTGCATTCCTGTTTGCATATTAGCTATCCCGGCCTGCTATCAGCTAACCCTGCCTGCATATCAGATATCCCTGCTTGAGTCAGCCATCACTAGATGCTTCCAGCCAGTTGCTTCTGAGTGCTTTGCACTGTGCCACTAGATGTCTTCAAAGCACACCCATCTTACATTTCCATGCTTGTAATCAATAAAATACTGGGTGCTCCTGGCACCCCTTGTCTTTGCTGCCCAGAGCTGCAATGATCAACCCCAAGAC
>NW_022915604.1:0-735 GCF_012274545.1 Fukomys damarensis
TTTTCATTTGCCTTAGATTTTGTTATATAATTAAATCTTGTACTTATGGTTAAAGGTAGCAAATTACTAGTTATGACAGTTTGTCATTTTTCAATCCACTTGACGTTATTGTTTTGTGGGGGGGGCACTGGGGATTGAACTCAGAACCTTATACTTTTGAGGCAGGTGGCAGAAGCACTGAGCTAAATCCCCAGCCCTGTCGTTATTGATTGTACTTCCTTAGCAAAAGTGACATAGTTATGATCAGTTGATCTTCCTTATATATATGCATATGTGTAAATTATCTCCAATAAACAGTACAATAAACAAGGATCATAAGCAGTACTATAGTTCAGTAGTAAAGAACTAGTTGCTAGGCCAAACAGGCCAGGAACCTTTTATCCCTAGTAAATTGAAGAGACAGAATCCTGGGACAGACTCAAAAGCCATGCCTAGAAGACATCTCTGAAAATTAGTCATTTCCTAAAGAGGTCTCCCTACTAGTAATAAAGCCAGAACAAATTACAAGTCTCCATAGAGAAAACAAATGGACACACAGACAGAAAATGAGAAAATATGGAAACAAGATGCAACCCATAATCTTCAACTCACTCAGGGCAAATCAAGGGTGCATCAAGGTAGAAGAAATCAAAAGCCACCCAGTTTAATATTATGAAATGATAACGGCAGAAACAAAACACATCAATAAATTTCTTGACAAGAAAAATAATTTTTGAAAAAAATGAGTTTATTGGT
>NW_022915605.1:0-246 GCF_012274545.1 Fukomys damarensis
AGGCAGTGATGGAACTGGGATTTGGACCTGACTCACCCGAATATTTAACAACGAGGTCAGACTTGGAGCCCTGAGGAGCTAGGGTAGGTTGGGATGGGGTCCAGGAGGGCCTGGGGGTCAGAGTCTGACAGCTGCTGCCTGTCCCCTTGCCTCCACACTGGGCATCTCCTGGAGAGAGCCACTGGGGTCGTGTGGTGCACCCAGTGCACCCTGACAGATCTGCCCCCTTCCCTGCTGCCAGGGACC
>NW_022915606.1:0-205 GCF_012274545.1 Fukomys damarensis
TAACTAAATATTTTAAAGATTGGTAGAAATGAGAACTGAACAATTCTTTGAAAAATAAAAATATACAAGGGTGGGGGGTAGCTCAGCAGAAGAGAGCTTGTATAAAGGTGTATGAGGTAACAATCTCTTTCACCAAAAATACAATTGGAAATTGTAATAATTAAAAGGAATATAGAAATCATCATTATACCTTACCTAAGAAAAG
>NW_022915607.1:0-229 GCF_012274545.1 Fukomys damarensis
GTATGTGTATATGTGTGCAATTCATGAAATTTCCATGGAAACCAAAGCATGCAGGGGTTTAAAAAGAAGAGTCAAAGTATTTTCAAGTTAGAAGCAAGACACACAAAATATATGACTGTAATAAGGGCACTGTCCTTCAAGCCATGAAGGGACTAATTTAGTGGGGATAAAATTTGGGTCCTATTTACTCCGACCTCAGCTACAGATGTTATCTTGTATGAGCCCCACA
>NW_022915608.1:0-370 GCF_012274545.1 Fukomys damarensis
CCAAACTCCTGAGTGAGCTGTAAGGAAAATAAGGTATTCTATGGATGGATGGAATAAAAGTGTCTGTCATGGCTTTTCTAAAGCCAGCACAGAGTTAGGGATTTTAATTTTTAATTGGAGGAAGTGCTTATTTGCTCTTAGTCTTCACTAATGGTGTTATTGTATGGATTACAAACATATTCTAATAAAAAAGTAAAAAAAAAAAACTACAACTAAAGAAAACAATAATGGTTATTGAATAGTTTCCATTGTCCTGAACGTAGTGCTCAGTAAGCATTTCACATGTAGCATATAATATAGTCTTTGGGGGGGGGTACCAGAGATCAAACTTGGGGCCTTGTGCTTGTGAGGCAGGCAGCAGAACCACTGA
>NW_022915609.1:0-303 GCF_012274545.1 Fukomys damarensis
TACTGCCTTGCTTTCCATACATTTCTGCCATCAGTCTGGCCACTTTCTGAAACAGTCCTGGAAGTCCTTGTTCATGGGGGTCTTTACGAGGTGTGAAAAATACAGTGAAGGCTGCTCCTGAGCACCACCCAAAGGAAAGGCAGGCCCCAAAGACCTGACAGTGTGGGCTCAACACTCTACCAACCAGATCTGGTACCGTACGACTTCTGACTCTTTCCCAAAGTCAAAACAACTGTGAAAGTCAAACGCTTTTAATCCGTTCAGGACATAGAGGCAGCCAAAGACACTCACAAAAGACTTCCA
>NW_022915610.1:0-223 GCF_012274545.1 Fukomys damarensis
TGACTGGGATTAGATAAAGTCATTGGAGTGGAGTCCCTATGTTTGAATTGCAGAGGGGGGGGGGATCCATTCTGTGTCTGTCTCTCACCATGTGGTGCCCTGTGCCGCCCAGGACTCTGTCACCAAATGAGGCCCCTCTACCTTACGCCTATGGAACCACGGGCCACAGTAAACCATTTTTCCTTGTGGAGTTCCCAGGCTCAGGGATACCTCTGCAGTAGTG
>NW_022915611.1:0-258 GCF_012274545.1 Fukomys damarensis
AATAAAAAAGAAGCTTTAAAAAAGAGGTAAACTGAAATAATTTTGTGATTTAAATTTTTGAAACTAATTTCTAGTAACATTGAGAAATACCACTTACGTCGGGGTTGTAACAATGGAATCCTACTTTCTGATGTTCTCTCCAGTGGTGAATAATAATTGGTATTTTTAAAATTATGACCAAAGAAAGATATTTTTCATCTTAATGTTTTTTGTTATTAAAATTCCATATTTGCAACCATTTGAATGTCTTTTCATAGG
>NW_022915612.1:0-1347 GCF_012274545.1 Fukomys damarensis
CGTCCTACTTTCTCCTCCTCCACGGGCTTCCAGAGTATTGCCAGCAGCGCTCCTTATGACACGAAAATCTGGTCTGTGGCCAACCTCCCTGAATGTGCCTGGTCTTGTCTCAGGCAAATCTGTCCTCCTGTTCACGGTTCCTGCACCGGCCCTCTCAACGTGACCTTGAGCCTTTCACAACGTGGCGGTCCTACGGGACCACCACCTTCTTACTCACACGGCTACTGTCCATCTGAAGCCATTCGTAGTTTAAGCATGTCACATTCTCTGACCCCACAGAATGTATATGTGTTTTATGTCCAACTAGGGTATTTCCCTGTATTTCTTAGACTACACAACTACTAGTGAACTTTAATTCCCTGCTCAAATGTGGCATCTTCTCACAAGCACTTCCTGCATTCCCTAAGTGGGTGCAGCTGCTCCTTTCCCTGGGAATCTATTGTACTTTGTACATTTGTATAAATGTAGATACCTTATTTTCTTCATTTATTAATGCATTTATTTATTTCTTAAAAAGTACTGAAAGTGGTTTATAAATATATATAATACACAAGATGACGGTACAGATTTTAAGTGGAATGAAACAAGGCAGACAAAGATGAAGACACAGGGCCAGGGATTTAGCTCAGTGACACCGCACCTGCCTTGCAAGCACAAAGTCCTGACTTTGATCCCTAGTACCAAAAAACAAAAAAAGATTGAGGCACAGGAGAAGAGCTGGGGAAAGGCAGACCCCCTGACCTACTCACTTATCACTAGTCTGCCTGGCCTCCAGCCTTTCCTCGAAGCCACCATTAGTAAGAGAGTGCTGGTCACCTACAGAATTCAGTGCAGCCAATGAAACCAAACCATTGCTCGGAAAAGAGTAACGCTTGCAATGCCAGATCAAATGGGTTTCTCCCAGGGTCTTCATATAAACCCCATGGTATCAGATAATAAATAAAAATTCTTTGCTGTATTTGTTTGTTTGTTTTGGCAGTGCTGGGCATTCGACTGATGGCCTCATGTGCACTGAGCTACACTCCCAGCCCAGAAATCGTGGACATTTATTTTCCTACACATAACTCAAATTTATGGTAGAGTAGTGCTCCACTGTGTAGAAACGGTAGGGAAACGGACACACTTTGAGACTGTAATGTTAAGTGAAATAAATCAGGCACACAGCCTAAATATCTCACGGCTTCTTTTATATGAAAAACCCAAAATATAAATAAAGTGCAAAATAAAAGATAAATAATAGGAAGCAGGGAGACAGATCTTTCTCAAATGGGAAGGGGATCAAAAGATGGAGGAAGAAAGGAGGGAGGAGAATACAGAGGATGCGAAAAGAATTGAAATGTCTGAGGC
>NW_022915613.1:0-1006 GCF_012274545.1 Fukomys damarensis
AGTAGATTTGATCATCCACTTTGGTGAGTTTCAGGAACTGTGGATCAACTGATGAAATCAGCTGCCAGAGCATAAAACAACATAAAGATGCTTGTCTATGATTTTCCACACTTCTACCGCCCATTCTCCCTCACCAGAAACCCTGCAGCTCTCTCAAGGAAGATTTCATCACGAAGCATCAACAGACTATGCCTGAATTGACATAGGCTGCAGCCTATGTCATGACATCATGAAACATTTTGAAGGGCTACAATATAGTAGTCCCTTCCAGCAATTTGACAATTGGACCGTTTGGCCCTACTACTGCTGGGCTATTGCTCTCGGTGGATTGTTTATTCAAAAACATGTATTAACTGTCTACTATTAAATTGTGAGGTACTCTTTTGCCAGGTTATCAGCAAAACACTGGGAAGAAAGCACAACTTTTCACTGTCAAAACAAATTCACTTCTACTCCCTAAGCTCTGCAGAGAAGGTTTATAGGAATTAAAACTACCTCCAAAACAAAACTGTTCAACTTTCTGACAATAGTCCTTTGCACAGAACCATGCGCTGCAATTACATACTTAATTCTGTTTAGTGATGAAGACAGACAACTAACCTTGTAATAGACTTCAGCATGCTGCATTGCTCTCATGGCCCAAGCCATCTCAATATCCGGCTGCAAAGGAGTAAAGAATGCCAGGTCAATAATCGCCCAATCCTGCTATTGGGTCACAAACTAAGAAGTCTGTGAATGTTTAGTTGATGTTCAAAAGGGCTACCAACATTGGTGTTACTGTCAAAGCATAAAAACTGGACTAACAGATTTGGATAACATACTAATTCTCTTTTCCTTATAACAATCAAAGCAACATATTTACACAGTATAATTCACAGAATGAGCCACTGCCTGTCTTTTCGCAGCAACTAGTCAAAGTGTGGAACACTACAGAAGGCAGTAGATAAACTGGCTTCTCAGGACTAAGTTAAACCATGGGTAAATAGTTAAGTAATATATCCACTTA
>NW_022915614.1:0-2311 GCF_012274545.1 Fukomys damarensis
AGCCAGCAATGTGATGAAGGCAAGTGCATCAGGAGTGGGTAGAATAGAAGCAACTCCAAAGTTAAATGAATGCATGCAAAAATGCACCCATTTACTCCCCAAGGAGGAATGTTAGGCAAATGTGACGTGACATAGATAACATACCTGTATTTCATAATTAGATCGATGTTTCTGCAGGAAAAACACCAGAGAGCAAGTAGGTTGAAGCCAAGCTGGGCCTCAGGTCCAGTCTGAAGCAGGCTGAGACAGAGGAAGTTACATTTCTTTTGCAGCAGAGTGAAGTAAGTGTGTGTCGGTTCAAGTAGGAGATTAAGGTTATATTCTCATCTTGAAACAGGGTAGGTCTTAAGCAGGCTGGAGAAGATGGAGGCTGACTATTGCTCGAGACTGCTTATGTCTAGCATGCTTTAGAGGTCATAGAAAAAGTGTCAACACCTTAGTGGAGGGTCTTTACCTAAAACCTCTGACCAAAAGTTTGACTGAAACTTTAGAAACTTGCACTTTAAAACTGGGAAGTGAATGAGAATGCATTTATTCATCATGTCTACTCAGCATTATTTTGAAAGTCCTTGGCAGTACAGCAAGACAAGAAAAAATTTTGAAAATCTATGATTGGAATGGTTGCATAATTCATTGACCACAACCTTACAAAATCTTTGGTTATTTGCATATATAAAATGATAGAATAAATAAGAGCAAGTTAGATAAGTTTACTAGGTAGAAAATTCGATATATAACAACAATATTTGTATGTAAACACAAACAGAAAATACAATTATTTTCTGAGACAATCTATAGTAACTATAGAAAATATGCATTACCTAAGAGAAAAGTCAAACTGAAGATATGTTAAACTCTAATAAAAAATATTTTAAAACATTTATTGAAAGGCATGAAGGAAGCACAAATAAAATACAGCAATAGTGTATCTCTTCATTCATGAAAAATACACCTATGGTGAACTACATTCAATACAGTAATTCTAATCAAATGTCAACAAGGTTTTTAAAAAATTTGACACACTAAATTATATTTAAAACTGTAAAAGTCCCTATTCTAAGATTTCACATACAAACGAGATCATATAGTACTTGTCTATCTTTGTCAAACTTGCAAAAGCAGAGAGTAAAATGGTGGGTGCTGGGGCCTAATGAGTGAAAATGAAATATTGGAAATATTGATTAAAGGGTTCAGGGTTTCACCCACATAGGAAAATGCATGGTAATATACAGACTGATATCTATGGTTATGAATACTGTATACTTGAAATTTCTCAGGGTATCTTTCATATATATATATCATCACACAACAAACACACACATAAACACAATGGTAGCTCAGAGAGGTAATGGATATGTTAATTATCCTAATTGTGGTATTCCTTTCACAGTGTATACATACATCAGACATCACATGATATAGTTTAAATTTATATAAATTTTTGTCAATTAGAACTCAACAAAGATAAGAAAAAATAAAGTACAAAAGTTCAAGAATACCTGATACAATTTTGTAAATGAGTCAAATGGCATTTTGCGGAACCTAGTATTTTCTTCCAAATGTTAAGACTCATCATAAAGCCATTATTATTAATAATAAAATGACATTAGTTCGGGGATGGACGCCTAAGACTGGATTAGCATGTTTAAATCATATTCAATTGGACATGGAAATTTAGTATATGAGGTGATATTTTTTAATTACAAAAAAAATGAAGGGGTTTCTAACAAGTGATTTGAAAACACTTGGTTACACAAAAAATAATAAAATTAAGTCTTTTCATGGTGACTTCCAGATTATCAAAAAGCAAAATCCTAAAGGAAATATTTAAAACTTTTAGAAAAGATAAACTTTTTCTTAATACAGGAAATGATTTTTGAAACAAAGCACACACATTTTAAGCCTTAAGCATAATTTTGATACATTTTATTCCCTTCAAATTAGAAGCACTACACACAAGTTACAGTGCAAGCCACAGCATTTGAGAAGCTTTTGGCAATTGTGCACAACCACAGTTCAACAACTGCCAGGCTACAGAAATAGTTGATTCAAATCAGTAAGAAAGAAGCAAATAAATCAGTTGGAAGAGGAATAAATGTTATGATTAAGTTATGTGGGACCAGGAAAATAGAAGGTTTAATAAACGTGAAAAGACACTCAACCTGGATTGGAGAAATATAAGGTAAAATATTGAGGTAACTAACATTTCTCACCAAGGATGGGGGAGATAATTTAAAAGCCTAGCAATATCAAGTGCTGATAAGAATAGAATATATATATATATATACACACACACACATATATATAAATA
>NW_022915615.1:0-522 GCF_012274545.1 Fukomys damarensis
AAAAAAAAACCCTCAGCATTAAATTTACCAACTTTTAATATAGATCTCAATAGTATTAAGCATATTCATCTTTTTGTTCAACAGATCTCTAGAACATTTTCATCTTGAAGAACTACAACTCTGAATTAATAATTCTTCTTCATCCCCCAGCCCTTAACTTCCTTTCTACTTTGTTTCTGTGATTCTATTTGAGATATTTCTCATGAGTAGAATTCTACATACTTGGGTTTTTATGCTGGGCTTATTTTGCTTAGCACAATGCCCTTGAGCTTTACCTCTGTTATAGTATGTGACAGGGTTTCCTTTTCTAAAATGCTCTTTAATATTCCATCATACTGCATACTATGTTTCATTTGTCGATGAATCTCTCAGTGCACATTTGAGTTGATGTGACCTCTAGATCACTGTGAATAATGCTGTAGAGACCTTAGGTGAAAATATCTTTGAAATTAAAATTTTTTGGATCTAAACACAGAAGTGGGATTGCTGAATACCATCATTCAGGGATTAGCTTTCAGAAGA
>NW_022915616.1:0-324 GCF_012274545.1 Fukomys damarensis
TGCTGCAACTCTGTGAGTTTACCAGTGAAGTCCACTTCTTTGGGGGAGTACAACTGTAGTCCTGTTTATTTGTAGGTTTCTGCATGGCAGAGATTGAAACACTGTTGTGAGGCCCTTTAGGCAGAGAAGCCCTTCAGGCCTAAGGGAGTGCCTAGCAGCTCTGAGTGCACACAAGCCTCCAGAACTCTGTATACTTCGGGATAGCTTCAGTGTGACGTTAGAACACAAACGCACTTTGCCGAGGCCTTCAGCCGTTTAAAATGCAGTTTTCCACGGGAAACAGCTTCTCTCGCCGCTTAGCCCTTTAAAGCGAAAGCGGTCAGT
>NW_022915617.1:0-943 GCF_012274545.1 Fukomys damarensis
ATAAAATTGGTATTAAAATATGCATGACATAAAAACTATTAGTTCAGCCTGTGACGTGATATGGTTATATATCCAGAGTGCCCTGTGAGCAGCACAACTGTTCACTTCCAGGACTTTGCATCATCCCAGTGGAGGCTGAACCGATCAGATAGTAATGCCCATTCCTCCCTTCTCTGAGCTCTCCATTATCTCTACTTTGTTCTAAGTTACCGATATGCGTGGACCCATACAACATTTGTTCTGTTGTTTTGGCTCATTTCACTTAACCGTAACATTGTAGTGACTCACCTGTGCCTTAGCATGCATGAGAAATTTATTTCTTTTTAAGGCTAAGTAATATTACATTATAGGGCCAGGGTTGTAGCTCACCGGTGCCACAAGCACAAAGTCCTCAGCTCAATCTCTGGTACCAAACAATAATAATAACAATTATAGTACAAATAATAATCCATTGTAGATGTGTGTGTGTACACAGGTACACACTTGTATAAAATCTTTTTTAAAAAGAACCTTTGTCTGTCAATGAACACTCGGGTTGTTTCCACCTTTGGCTCTGTGAACGTGCTGCTATAAACATTCATGTTCCAGTGTGTATTGATCCCTGTACTTAGCACTTTTATACGCATATCCAGAAGTATAAGTGCTGTATCATACGGCAACACTGTTTTACGTTGTTTTGTTGTTGTTTTGCTGATTTCAGAAACCACATGCTGTTGTCTATAGTGGCTTCACTGTTTTACATCCCCACAATGAACACACAGAGGTCTCAGCCATGACTGCTTGGTCCTGTGGCTTTGGGCCTTTGGTGACCACGGCAGGAGTGTGTGCCTGCTTACGTCATGGTGGCTGCAAGCAGAGCGACAGTGAAGAAAGGGACATCGTCCCAATAGTTTCCTCAAGGGCTGCCCCAGGACCTCACTTCCTCCACACCCTCTTAGAGGTT
>NW_022915618.1:0-216 GCF_012274545.1 Fukomys damarensis
ACACACACACACACACACACTGAATCTGCTTGTTCCCACACAGGCAGGTTCCCAGGAGGTGTCGGGCTGCCCCAGGGTAGGTTCTACCTTCCCAGCCCCAGATGGGGCCCTAACAGAGGTCCCAGGTATGGAGACAGATGCCCTCCCCAACCAGAACCAAAAAAGAGGCGCAGACTCTGCTGAGTGTTCCCTCAACAGACAGAACTTCCCTGACGC
>NW_022915619.1:0-249 GCF_012274545.1 Fukomys damarensis
CTTTTGCTATCTGTCAAGGTCAGTTAAAAGTCTCCTTAGGCATTATGTTGGAACCACGCATAGGGCCTCTTAGCAACTCAGTTAGTGTCTGCCATTAGGATGGGTCACGGCCTTGCTTGACCATGTTGCTTTCAGTGAAAGCGTGGGGGAATTTTTCTCTTGGTGACCCTCCTTTAGCACACGTTATATTTCTCCTCTGGTCTAGCAATCTTCCTGCTCAGAAGGTTGGGTGACTTACCAAAGATATAT
>NW_022915620.1:0-308 GCF_012274545.1 Fukomys damarensis
TTTTAATGACATCTCTATTCATGTAAGTTTTGCATTTCTGTCCGAGAACACTTTTGGTTCTTTATTTATTTTTATTTTTTATTTTTTGGTACCGGGGATCGAACTCGGGTCCTTGAGCTCGCGAGGCAGGTGGCAGAACCACTGTGCTAAATCCCTGGCTCTGCTTGTTTATTTTTATTTCTTTTTGGTTCCGGGGATGGAACTCTGAACCTTGTGCTTGCAAAGCAGGTGGCGGAACCCCTGGTCCTGTTTATTTTTAAATTTTGGAAGTTAAAGCATTTGAGGTTTTAAAAATCCAGAATTGAGTT
>NW_022915621.1:0-283 GCF_012274545.1 Fukomys damarensis
AGTGAGAAAGACCGTGTGAGGTAGAGTTAGCTGATCTTCCTACTTCCCACCAAGAGGCCTCTCTGGGGAGGACACTAACGAGCCTGTCCAGAACCTTACCTCCAGGCCAGACGCATGGTCTCGGCAGCAGGAGGGCAGGCCCCAAAATCCTCCACACTTGCTGTTGCCATTGAATTGTAAGCACTACTCAGAAGGGCTGGCAGAGTCTGACAGGGGACAAGAATTTTAAGACTGCCATAGGTACAGAATAAGAATTGTACATCCTAATAACAAAAGGTGCCCA
>NW_022915622.1:0-854 GCF_012274545.1 Fukomys damarensis
AAACAAACAAACAAAAACCACCATACCTGCAGGATCTTTTAAACTTTGTGAGACCACAGGCAGAGCCATAGCCTCCAGACAGGAGTATGAATAGGTAAGGTTACCCTGCTTCTCCTAGCCACATTGTGCACCTGTGGCTGGGTTGGGTAGAAGACCTCCAAACCCATAATCTGTGCAGGGGACAGATCAGGATTGTCAAAGAAAAGGTAAGATCTTCTGATCTCCTCCCGCACTCAAGCAGGTGCACATCCAAAGTTTTCTATTGCTGATTAGGATCATAATGAATAGCCTTATCCCAGAAAATATTCTGGATTATAGACGGTACAGAGAATGGTCCTGGAGAGGGTGGGGATTTAGCTCAGTGGTTCTATCACCTGTCTCAGAAGCTCAAGGACCTAAGTTCGATCCCAGAGAGAGAGAGAGAGAGAGAGAGAGAGAGAGAATGGACCCAGGAGTGGTGGCACATACCTGTAATCCCAATTACTCAGGAGGTTGAGGCAGAAAGATCACAAGTGGACCTCAGACTGGATAATTTAGTGAGAACTTGTCTCAAAATAAAATAAAAAGGGATGTGGATATAGCTCTATGGAAGAGTGAGGATCTTTGACCGGTTTGTTTAAAACAGATGACAGAAAGGAGTGAGATACATCAGCAAAATGCCGTTGATAGCAGTCCAGGTCAGCAAATGGGGAAATAGCTGGTTGCTGGATTAGAAAAGAATGCTCATAAGAATTAAAATTAAGAGATTAAACTTTTAAATGATTTTCTGAAGCTCCTTTTTTTAAAACTGAAGAAAGAAAGAATAAATAGGGATAACATATATTACAGGCAAATCAGTTCCCTAGCTTTTGAAG
>NW_022915623.1:0-201 GCF_012274545.1 Fukomys damarensis
AGCAGAGGATGCAGAGGCTGAGGGACCTCCAGGGTGAAGAGGCGAGGCAAGAGAGGAGGGAGAGGGGCTCCATGCACCCTCCTGTCTTACCCGTGCTGCCCGGGTGTACCGCCTGTTTGGAAAAGAATGGAATACACGTCTATAAGTCGACACATTTACAGTCAGGTGGTATGCTTGGCTCCCGGGTTTGGTTTGTTTTTG
>NW_022915624.1:0-209 GCF_012274545.1 Fukomys damarensis
CTCTCTCTCTCTCTTTTTGAGACAGGGCCATTCTATAGTCAGGGTGGCCTGGAACTCCCTGTGCAGCCCACATTGGCCTTGAACCCATGCTCTTCCTGCCTTAACCTCCCAAGTGCTAGGATGGCAGGAATGCACCACCAAGCCCCACTTGCATTTCTTTCTTTCTGGTTAGATTTTTTGTGTAGAAGTACAAATATATAATGATTGTA
>NW_022915625.1:0-202 GCF_012274545.1 Fukomys damarensis
ATTTTATATTTAGTGTTCTCCTCATTGTAATAGACCCATTCCTCATTTTGAAATGATACTTTCACATAGTTTCTCTGGACTTATGTCCAGCTTGTACATAAAAATATTTTAATATTATAACTGTGGTTAAAAATGTAATGGCAAATTTACTGTCTTAATCATTTTAAAAGTAGCTTTCCATAGTGTTATGTATATTTTCATC
>NW_022915626.1:0-460 GCF_012274545.1 Fukomys damarensis
GTGTTGGCGTACCTGGGCCCTGGCAGAGCCTGCTGGGCATTTTCCTCCCTGGAAGCTTCCACTTCATTCCTGTGTTTCACTTGCTGTCTTATTGTGATCCAGAAGGGTTTGCTCTCCTTCCTGCTGTGCCCTTCTGTGCATGAGCTCATTTTGTTGCCCATTCGGATCCTTCTTCTATTCCTTCCCCTTTCTCTTTCCTTTGCTGCTTCTATCCTTCTTGTCATCCTCTTTGTCTTTTGGGTACAAGTTTTTATGGAATGTGGATTCATAAGACTCTGTTCTTTTAACTGTGGGGATGGACAGAGAACAAACTACAATCCCTGCCCTCAAGGAGCTTGAGGATGACCAAGGAAAAGCAGCAACAGTCACAAAACATCAGGCAGGGTACAGTGGCTAATGTTTGTGGGTCACATCCTGGAATGAGGGCTCCTAGCTACATAAGCTCATTCAGACCCTGCCA
>NW_022915627.1:0-235 GCF_012274545.1 Fukomys damarensis
CTTGAGCCTCGTCCTAGCCATGGCCCTGAGATTCCTGACCCTGGCGCCGGCGTGGGTGTCTGCTAGCACACTTGGACTCGTGACGGGCGCCCAGCGTGTGGTGAGGGGAAGGCGGCGGCAGGGGAGGCCGCGAGAGGGAGCCGAGGTCGGGTCTCTGGCTACTGCTGCGGGGTCTCTGCGAAAGAGACCGTACCGCTCCGGGGTTGTCTGCCCCGCAGTCGTGGCCAGGCCTCAG
>NW_022915628.1:0-313 GCF_012274545.1 Fukomys damarensis
TAGCGAATGGGAGAGCCCACAAGAGACATGTAACCAGTATCACTCTGCAGTAAGATTCTGATCTACGAAAACCAAAAGGCACACTTTTAGAGACCATTCTTGTGTTTCAGTTTCCACCACTTCTATTACTCCCTGTCTTGGCATCTAGCTTACCAATCTGTACAGACGAGGGGCAGAGAGAACTGAAGGACAATGTGTGTTTCTCAGGTTCTACAAGGTACCCCTTATAAATTTAGAAACCCAGCTTGGTTCTTTCTGTTTCCTGGCACACTGACTTTAAATACTAAGCAGAACACAGTGTCACCAACCGCTT
>NW_022915629.1:0-582 GCF_012274545.1 Fukomys damarensis
CAGTAAGTTACATTCTGCCATCTTGGACCTGCCTGCCTCCTTCTTTCTTCAGTTTTGCAACACTTGAGGATTGATCCTCCTACGCTAGGACTAGGCTGATCTGCAATGATGACAATCTATACACCTTTCCTGGGGACTTCTGGAATACAGGGGTTAACCTTTGACATGCACTTTTACCACAAGTCAGCCTGAGGAGAGATTTGTGATTTTGGATTTTCAAGGGCATTTTTTCTCTCTGCTTGGAACTAAGACTAAAAAGAATGAAGTGAACTTTCTGCTTGTTCTATTACAGGTACATTTGATTTTGACCTTTCACTGTGAAAACAATCTTTATGGAATCTCAGTTTCATATAACCAAGTCCATCCTCATTTTCTCTATCTTATTTATATACCACAATTGCCCTTCAATTTTTGCCCATTTGTTCCTAGTCTCAGTCAAGGTCACCTCTCCAGACAATGTCTTGTCTCTATTCTCTAAACAACAGTGAATATTTTTTCTCACTTCTGATTTTATTTTTAGGACCACATACCTTTTCACTTAGATGGTCTCTGATTTGTTTATCCTGGTCATTCATTTTTTTT
>NW_022915630.1:0-1481 GCF_012274545.1 Fukomys damarensis
GCCAGTATTTATTGGTTGATTTCTTGATGATAGCTATTCTTACAGGAGTGCAATGGAATTTCATTGTTGTTTTAATTTGCATTTCTCAAAAGGCCAGTGATTTTGAGCATTTTTTCATGTACTTATTGGCCATTTACTTCTTCTTACTCTGAGACGTGTCTATTCATTTCAGATCCCCATTATTAGATTGGATCTTAGGTTTAGCTTTTCCTTTGCATAGTTCCTTCTTCACATGAACTGTGCCCCACAAGTTTCAGCCTTCCTAGCATCCTCTGCCTAATCTATTTTTTTGATTTATTTGGTTCATGTGACTCTTTCTAGGTTCCTCATTGCTCTACCAATCTGGAGTTTGTTTCTAAAAAATGAAATATTGGTGGTCATGAGGTCATCATGTTTCCCTTTTAATAGTCACAGGTCTTTATTGCCTTTTGTCCAATAATCTGAAAAAGATTTATATATTTTTTTCACTTCTGCAGTTCAGAATAGGATTTGCAAGTCAATCCTGTAACAGCTGAGCGTAGTTATTTTTTCTCCTTAAATTGATTTTGATTAGTGTAGTTGCTCTAAACCTGAATACTGAATTTAGTTACTTTTAGAAGCATACTTTACATTATTTATGTTTTTATTTGCTTTGGGAATTTCAAAGAATTCTTTTTATAGAGACAATAAGATTATTTAATAATATTATACCAAAACCTTTGAAAAAGAAAAATAGTCATTTTTTTTTCCACAGAGGCGACCTATAAGGTCGTTAACTTTTTTGTTTTTGGTTTGTGTACTTGCACAGCATTTGTTACATTGACAACATGTGAAACTTTTCAAATAGATTGAGATTCAAAAATAAACACATGGTATTGTAATGATTCTTACTGTAGTGCATGTTGAATTATGAGAGTTACTTGTGGTTATATGTTACCCACAGGGACCATTTATTGTGCTTGGTTATATAGATCTGCAAGTTTTTAGCTGTAGGCTGATATCCACATTGAATCATGGATTTATTATTGATGCTTTGCTGTCTAGGTAGATATGTTATACTCTGTGAAAATTAAGGTTAGGAATTAATTTTCTATCATGGAATAGTATCCTCAACTATAAATGAATGCCTTAAATACATATTACTAACATCTATAATGAATACACAAAATAGTTGTTTAATTATTAGCTTGGAACATAAATTCATTATAAAGTTTTCGAATAAAACACTAGAAGAAATGTTTAGGGAAAAATATTTCTACTTTAACGCAGTTTAACTGACAGAAGCTTGTCATCACTTAGAAACATTTATTCTCACTTATAAATGGCATACTTTTAGTACTATTTTTATTCTAGCTTTGCATCAATATATCATTTAGACAGAAAGTGCTGATACAAGTTTTTCAGTCCTATACTGCAAAGGTATTGAAGGTGAATGGAATATTAGTTACATATCCTCTTTCCTCTATTGTCTGTACATTGTGTTTTATTAAACTACATAAAAA
>NW_022915631.1:0-214 GCF_012274545.1 Fukomys damarensis
CTTCTTAAAGAAACTGCCAACTTATCTTCCACGGTGACTATGCCGTTTTGCAATCCCACCAGCAATGAATAAGAATTCTTGCTGGTCCACATCTTCCTCTGAATTGACCTTGTCAGGGTTTGGAACGCGACCACCCTCATAAACGTACAGTGGTGCCTTGCTTGGGCCTTTGTCTTCCCTGACTGAATGTGAGGTGGAGCATCATTTCATATAC
>NW_022915632.1:0-270 GCF_012274545.1 Fukomys damarensis
TAAATAAAAATGCAGTTCCTTGGTCGCATGAGCCACAGTTCAGGTGCCGGAGAGTCACATGTGCGAGAAGCACCTTGGCCACATGGAGAACATTTCCATCTATGGGAGGGTCTAGGGAACCGCACAGTGACAGTGTTCTGGGCCGGAACCATGCGTTGTTCACTCCTTCATCCCAGCCCAGTACAGTGAATTTATAAATGAACGACTATATTGACAAAAACAAGTATGTTTTACACATACTCTTTTTGGTTGAAAGAGGAGATTAATTAT
>NW_022915633.1:0-1746 GCF_012274545.1 Fukomys damarensis
AGATGGAGCAGTGTTTTCCTGAGGACTGTGACTGCATGCGTGTGGAATATGTAATGGAAATGCTGGCCGTCGTTAGAAATCACCAAGGGCAAGAGGAGGAATCTTGCCACCAGAAGAAGCAGAAAGGACTGAGTGTTTCTCTAGCGTTCCCGGGACATTAGTTTGAGGCGTCATGAGAGTGATGGTGTGCAACTCACAGGGGAGCAATGAAGCTCATCCCCAGCTGGTGTTACCAAGCTCCTTCAGCAGGAGTTGTAGACTCGGAAGTATCTCAGTGAGATGCTTGGAGCACAAACAGTGCAGTGCGGAAGGTAAGTGTATTCTGAAGGCCATTCATAGACTGGCCCCTGAAGATTCTGTCAGAAAAGAGGGAGAGAGGAAGTAGCGGTTTATGTCTACTTCAAGGATCTAACCTACCCCAGGCACTGGAGAGAAATCAAAGCCAAAACCAAAGCAAGAAAACCTTGTTTCACTCAGTCTTCATCTAACGCAAACATAACCATTACACAGCGAGTCAGTTCTGCAAAAATAGCCCACAAGGTCTGATTTTTTCAAAACACAAAAGGAAACACAGCAGACACACTGCTCTGCCCCCGCGTTTTGTGCTTAATAACCTCCCAAAGGTCATTGCAAATCTGCATCGGAGTTATTTGTAATATTTCATTTTGTAATTTATCCAGTTTGCTACCGTTCTGTGTTCAACCTTATTATTACTGGAGTTTAGGATTATCCTGATGCTGTAATGGTATCAGAATGTTGTTTTGTGGTTGTTGATGTGAATCCTGAAGCGAGACCCTCCAGAGTGCCACAGCAGGGCAGAAGGGTCAGTGCGTCCACGATGTTGCCCAATTTGGCCAACTTCCCTTCCACTCAGGGTCTGAGTCTCTCCATTCTTGCCAGCTAGAGTGGCTCCTTGAGTTTTACATTTGTGCCAGACCTGGTGGGCGAGGAATGAGTATTTCAGGGCATTCATTTCTTTTACCATGAGTCACACTAAATTACTGTGAGTATTTCTTCATGCTTTGTGTCTTTCTCTGCTTTGCCTGCTGATTGTCCTGTTTCTTTATTGGTGTGAGTGCTTAAACATTCTGTACAAGAGATACTGGGAAATGGGAAGAAAATGTTCAAATGAGAAGGTGAACAGGGAGCGGGGAGGGGAAAAGGCAAGAAGGGACAAGAAAAAAAGAAAATAGAAGGAGAGATGGAAACAAAGCTTTTGTATCTAAGGAGGGAAGAAGGGTTGAAGAGAGGGGAGAATGGGAACAAGGAAGCAAGATATATCGTGTACAGGCACAAGTTCCCTGTGGTGAATATCGTCACCATGCATGTCGAAAATGTACCAGTAAAAGTTTTGCTTCAAAAAATGGAAAGTAATTCCTTTTTTATTAGATGAATTGTAAATGTTTTTCTCTGAGATTATTTGTCTTTTGGCTTTGCTTGTTTCTTCTGTCAAGCATTTTTAAATACGTTGGACACTACCTATCATCTAGAATTTGTGTTATGTTTAAAAGGGTTCTTATTCCCAAATATCTGAATGGCTTCGTTTTTATGCTTGCATTTCTAATCCATGTGGATTTTATTTTGTTTCACGGTGCGGGTGAGTGTGCACAGGGTTTTCCCCAGTGGCTCTCTGGTTTTAACCACCCTGTTATTTCCACACGCATGGAGTGCGTGTTGCTGTTTTCTGAGGCCCTACAGGGCCCTCTGCCTCTGGTGCCCGCATCTTTCTGTGCCTCTGCCCTGGTG
>NW_022915634.1:0-650 GCF_012274545.1 Fukomys damarensis
AAAAAAAATAATGAGAAACTAAATACTTTCTCCTTAATTTGGGGAAAAAGGTAGGAAGTACCCTCTTACCACACTACTCATATTATACTGGAAATCCTAGTCAGTGAAGTAAGATGATAATAAGGAATAAAATGAAAAAAAAAACACTGTCTTGGGTCACAAATGAAATGACTGTCAACTTCTGTATATTGTCAACTCTGTATATATGTTTGCAGTAAACCTCAAGGTACAAGTTTAATATATAAAAACCTGTTGCTTTCTTATATATCAATAATGAACAATTGAAATTTGAAATTACAATATCATTTACATTAACAGAGACAAATGAAGTATGTTGGTAAAAAGCTTAAATATATATATGCAGGAACAATATAAGGAAAACTGTTAAGACTCTGAGGAAAGAAATCAAAGATCTAAATAAATGGAGAGATATTTCATGTTCATGAACAGGAAGACTCACTATTGTTAATAAAACTTCCTACTTGAGGGACAAAGTCAGAGGGCTGATACCACCCAGCTCTGGGACCCACTGTGGAGCCACAGTGACTGAGGCAGTGGAACTCATGAAGAGACAGACACAGAAATCAATAAAACAAAAATGGACCTATACAAATACCATCAGCAGATCTTGACAAGATACAAAGGCAGAC
>NW_022915635.1:0-200 GCF_012274545.1 Fukomys damarensis
ATTTGTCCTCTGGTCTTTAGAAGTTCTGTCTTTGTTAGGGATCAGCTCGGGGTTTACATTTTATGATATCACATTTCTTCCAAATAATTTTTAGCTAAGAGAAGTGACAAATTAAGCTTCTCCTCTCACTCAGTCCTACACTGTATGCCTGGCATAGTGGAAAGTATGATGAAATGAGTCTAATCCTGGCACTGCTATCA
>NW_022915636.1:0-246 GCF_012274545.1 Fukomys damarensis
CTTTAAAAAAACTTCTGTCAACTCTCTATCCTATCAGCCAAAGGTAGCAAGATTTCATAATATCACCAATCTGTTACAATGACCTATGCTACCCCGGCTTCTGTTCTACGGAAGATGATTCTCCCACACTGTTAAAATCTGCTGAAATCTCTCTCCGGTGCATGTCCAGTGTTATTTTATGACACCACCATGCTCTCAGTTTCCCAGAAGGCACCAACTTTTCTCCAGTCTCTCAATGCTTTAATC
>NW_022915637.1:0-508 GCF_012274545.1 Fukomys damarensis
TTTCCCCCTGGGAAGCTCTGTGGCCTGAAGCAGACTTCTATTTCTCCTCAGTGGCACTGGGACTACTTCTCTCAAGTCAATTTCTGGTGATTACACTCAAAAGATGGTGTGAATGGCATCTCATGGGACTGCTCCTGGTCTTCCTTGGTTGTCCTTCACTCTAGACAAAGTGCACTGCCTCAGGCCCTCTTGCAGACCTCTATGCAGTCCGGTTTTTGGTAAAGTCCGATATCTTGGGTAGACTTTTCTATACTTTCTGAAGCAGTACTCCTTTCCTTCTCCCCTGCCTCTCAGAAATGCCCCTTCCTGCTTTCCTACTATTTGCCTGAACACCAAGCTCACACTGTTAGCTCCCTCCATTCGTTGTAACAACTCTCTTCCAAATTCCCAGTTGTTTGCTATGTTGCAGCACTGTGCTAACCCCTACAAGCCCTCTGTGCAATCACCTGTGCCCACTGAGCCCCTGCAAGAACAGTTGCCCACCGAACTTTCCTTCCTTCCTCACATC
>NW_022915638.1:0-321 GCF_012274545.1 Fukomys damarensis
CTCTGTGAGTTTACCAGTGAAGTCCACCGCTTATGTGGAGCACAACTTTATTCCTTTTTGTTTTTTAGGTCTCTGCCTGGCAGAGATTGAAACACTGTTGTGAGGCACTTTAACAGAGAAGCCCTTCAGGCCTAAGCGAGTGCCTAGCATCTCTGAGTGCACACAAGCCTCCAGAACTCTGTATACTTGGGGATAGTTTCTGTTTGACGTTAGAACACAAACGCACTTTGCAGAGGGATTCTGAGGTTTCAAGTGCATTTTTCCCCGGGAAACAGCTTCTCTCCTCCCTTAGCCGTTTAAAGCGAAAGCAGTCAGTTTCAT
>NW_022915639.1:0-375 GCF_012274545.1 Fukomys damarensis
CTACCATGTGGGTGCCAGGACCTGTTTCTCCTCTCTAATGCCCCTCCGCCATGTGCCTCTCTGTCTTGGGGCCGGCTGACTGTGGAGTGAAAGTTATTTAAAAGTGTGAGCTAAATAGACCCTTTTCCCTTTCCCTTGGGGTGTAGTGTATTTTGTCTCAGCAATAAGAGAAAAGTAACTAAGATAGAAATTTGGTACTGGGAATGGAGCCATTGCCATGACTGTACCTGACCATGTGGTCAGGAGCCTTTGGAACTGGCTTTATGGGAAGAGTTCGGAAAGGTTCAGAGACGCTGGATGAAAAAATGGAGGGGGAGCGCAGTAGGTGGTACTCGATGGGAGAGTCTGCTCAGGGCTCAGAAGACCAGAAGGCTG
>NW_022915640.1:0-229 GCF_012274545.1 Fukomys damarensis
GAAGGAAGGGGAGGGGAATGGGAAACAAAAGGGGGAAAAGAAGATTGAGATATGTTAAATACAGGTACAAATTCCTTATGATTAATGTAATCCATATGTATGACAAACATGTACTAATTTTTTAAAGATTAAAAAATAATAATTAATCCAAACCATTAATAGGCCGTTATCCAGAAATTAGGCAAGATAGAACCAGTTATATCATTGTTCAAGAGTATAGCCAAGAACT
>NW_022915641.1:0-221 GCF_012274545.1 Fukomys damarensis
CAAAGCAGGACAAGAATCCAGCAGGACAAATATTAAGTTCTGCATCTCCAAATCTAGCCTCTGAGGGACATCCTGGTGAGAGGTGACCTTCATAGGGCTTGGGCTGCTCTGCTCCTGTGTCCTTGATGGTTGCCACCCACATGGCCTCTGTCTCCTAAGCTGGCTGTACACATAGCCTGCAGGGTTTTTGCAGAACATTTCATGTTCTTGGCACCCCCGGC
>NW_022915642.1:0-211 GCF_012274545.1 Fukomys damarensis
TTTTGGCCAAGGTACAGATGCAGCTCAATATCCACACGCAAAAAAGTAAAAATCTATATGTCACACCTGACACAGAATTTAACTCAAAATGAAAAATAAGACCCAAATGGAAATCAGGAGCCAGGTGTGGTGGCTCACACCTGTAGTTCCAGCATTCAGGAAGCTGAGGCAGGAGGATCGCTGTGAGTTTGAGACCAGCCTGGGCTACATA
>NW_022915643.1:0-349 GCF_012274545.1 Fukomys damarensis
CTTGGCTGTTTTGAGTTCTGTACATAGAAACTGCTCCTTAATTCCTAGCCTATTTGTGGTTAATGCTACATGTCACCTTATTCAATATACTTAGAAATGTAGTCATAACCCAAGGCTTGACAATCATTTCTGTACATTGCTTAATGTAAGAAGAAACAAACTCTTTTATCCACTCCAAAAAGATTTCTGTAAAAAATAGGGACTGGTACTCTCAATACCTTCCGAAATGATGAACATATTAGATTCACACATTCTACTCTCAAAGAAGGTGACAATGAACACTGTGAAAAGTGCATCAATTTCTTAACTGTCTCAGACTTCAAACTACCACTGAGGGGCACATGGAATT
>NW_022915644.1:0-905 GCF_012274545.1 Fukomys damarensis
CACCAAAAAAAAAAAAAAAAGTGTACCACTGCCCTGGGCTCAATATTATTTTAAACTTTCTTTTTAATGTTTTATTTTGGCATTGGGTCTGCTGAGTCACTAAATTGCCTGGGATGGGATTGAACTTGAAATCCTCCTGGCCTCTCAAAGTGCTGGGATTACAGATATGTGTCACCACACCTGGCTGTTTGTTGTTGTTGTTTGTTTGTTTGTTGCCTCTTCTTAAAAGAATCTGTGTGTTAGCTTTCCATTACTATAACAAAATACCTGAGACAATCAGGTTAAGTAGAGGAAAGGTTTATTCTGGCTCACAGTTTTGGAGGTTTCAGCCCATGGCTTGCTGGCTCTGTCCTGTGAAGCCTGTGTCCTCAATGGCACAGCCACCATGACAGGAAGACCCTCTCACTAGGCCCTGCCTCTAATATCTCCCACTAGTACCACGCTCAGCTTTCATTGAGATCAGGTTACAGCAAGCTGACCTGCCTATCCTCATAGGTCTTCTGTCTAGTTATCTGGTCAGAATGAGTATAAGTAACCATCTCTGTGGCTGTCTCTGGTTCAGAGAGCTCAGGGAATATCATTAAGAATGTGATTTGCAGCTGGGGATTTAGCTCAGTGGTTCCAGTGCCTGCCTCACAACACAAGTTCAAGGGCTTGAGTTCGATCCCCAGTACCAAAAAAGAATGTGATTTTCAGACAGTGTGCAGACACATTGCATTTAGTGGAAATGGGCCTCAGACCTTGGCATATAATTGACTTTACTATGCACTGACCAGACACAATCCCCACAGCAAATGTCTGATGGAGTATGGATGAGTGTAAATTCAGCAATGGACCCTATTATTGTTTCATGTTGGCAGCTGCAGTGTGTTGATCAAGGTTAGTTGATTGGTTGCAGTGCATGG
>NW_022915645.1:0-254 GCF_012274545.1 Fukomys damarensis
TTGCTAGTTTTAGGTACACAGACGTTTTAAGAGCAGAAATTTTCAGTTCACACTGGCTAAAAAATCTATCTGGCAACCTTCATGGGAGCAGGCACATTTCAAAGCATATCTCCTTTACTGGGCATGCATCCAACGAGGAAGAGTCAGTTTCCTGTCGCAGTTTGCAAATCTAGATGTTCAGACCTGGACCCCAAATGTTAACTGGGAATCTTTTGGCCACCATATTTTTCAAGCCTTTATTTCCTATCCAAAAT
>NW_022915646.1:0-212 GCF_012274545.1 Fukomys damarensis
CTTCCACTTTCTTTCTATAAGCACAATTGTCATGATTTTAATCTAGGACAGAGGACAGAACATAGGCGGTGGCCCTGGGCTGTGTGGACAGCTGGGGCCCCGCAGCCAAAGTCACTGGAGACTGAGCCACTCACTGTTTTATCCCTTCCCTGCCTTTTCATGCACACAGCCTTTGTGTTTTTCTGGATAATTCTTATTTATTCTTTCAGTGC
>NW_022915647.1:0-259 GCF_012274545.1 Fukomys damarensis
TCAAGGTACCTACAAGCAGAGGCTGCCGGTAGCTCCAAGGGTTAGCTGTCACCCCTGCAAGGCCTCCTAGACACCCTCACAGATGCTGCCCTTGTCTTCCAGATGCTCAAATGGGGGGCCTGTCTCCTCACCAGATTCCAGACCCCTCGAGAACAACAGCATCTTGCTCTCTGATGACCTGTCACAGCTGATGTGAGATCCTTGGTATCACTGATGCTGAATCAGAGTTTTAAACATACAAGCGTGCCCAAAGACATTC
>NW_022915648.1:0-242 GCF_012274545.1 Fukomys damarensis
TCCCAAAGTAGGCATATCTGCACCCTCAGCTGTAGAGCATGGGCTGTCAGGGAGACTTGGAGGGTCCCATATACAGGGGAAGAAGGGTGAGCAGAGAGGTAGACCCCCAGCAGCATGGTGTCTTCCTACAGGCAGAACACATCTCCAGACATCCGTTACACCATTCCACTACCTTCCCTGCAGGCATGGGTGCCAGATAGCCTTCTCTGTTTAACAGAAGTTACAAAATGCTTGCGAGAACC
>NW_022915649.1:0-227 GCF_012274545.1 Fukomys damarensis
TCGGCTTTATAGCGGCACAATTCATAATAGCTATATCTCAGGAACCATCTCTATGTACTCATCCACAGATGAATGAATAAAGAAAATGTGGTATTTACACTCATGCAGTGCACTCATGCTTTGGGCCCCTCCACCTACCGTCATATCTTCCGGTGGTCTACATACAGCTTCTTTCTCTGTTCATTTGTCTTTGACCTGCCTTTTAAGGCCTTATCTTTGAAAGATAC
>NW_022915650.1:0-206 GCF_012274545.1 Fukomys damarensis
TTGAACAAAGGGCAATTTACAAGGTGTTATGAAAAAATATAATGAGGGTTTAAATTTAAAATACGTAGTACAGTAAAAGACACATTGCCACGAATCCTTAGGGCCCTGCCCCTGGCTTCAAACATACTCATCCCATCCTTCTTGCCACTTGGTGAAACAGCTCCAAAGTCCTCTTTCTTTAGTGTCTTCACTTGTGTTGTCCTGGA
>NW_022915651.1:0-695 GCF_012274545.1 Fukomys damarensis
TGGATGAGTAGTGCTCTATCTTATAGAAAAACCACATCTTCTTTCTCCAGTCTCCAGTTGATGAGCAATTGGGCTGTTTCCAAGTTTTAGCTATTACAAAATGTGCCTCTATAGACATAATTGATATGGTATGAATCTTTTAATTCTTTTAGAAAGATACCCAGCGGAAGGATAGCTGGGTCAAAGGGACCTCTAATCCTAGGTTTATTTTTAGGTATCTCCTTTTTGCTTTCCACAGTGGTTGCACCAGTCTTCACTCCCACCAACAATAGAGAAGGGTTCCTATCTCCCCACAACCCCACCAGCAAATTTATTGGTTAATTTCTTGTTAGCCATTCTTTGTGGGGTGAGATGGATTCTCAGTGTTGTTTTCATGTACATCTCTTGAATGACCAGTGTTGTTGAACATTTTTTAATATATTTATTATCATCTTTTACTAGTTTGAGAAATATCTGATCATTTCAGATGCCCATTTTTGAACTGGATCTTTCTATTTAGGAGTGGCCTGATGTTTTTTAGTTCTTTATATATTCTATTTAGTAGACCTTTTTCTGAGGAACAGCTGGTAACGTTTTTCCCCACATTTTAGGTTGTCTCAGTGCAATTGCTGGTTTCCCTTGCAGCTCAGAATCTTTTTAATAAGAAGAGATTCCAGTTGTTGATTCTTTGTGCTGGTTCCCCTGCTTCTGAGGGT
>NW_022915652.1:0-576 GCF_012274545.1 Fukomys damarensis
AAAAAAAAAAAAAAAAAAAAAAAAAAAAAGACTCCGGTACCATGTAGCCAAATAGAATATATATAGGACATATTCTATGTGACATGATTTTCTGCTTTACAAAATGGGTCTGGTTTCTGTGTTTCCAAAGAGATGAACAGGTCAGCAAAGCTATAAAATGCCTCTGATTTATATAAATACATCTGTTTATAAACAGTGAGGATTTGAAGTGGACAGTCATTTTGACTTGAGCACCATTCCTTGCCTCAGTTCCATGCTTCAGGGATTTTCATGGATGACTAAAACTAAAAAACGCATTTTACACACTGAGTTCTTACAGCAGTTTAGGGAAAGTATCAATTTGAGAAGTGGGATCCTTTGCTATGTTGATGAAATCTGTGATCAAGAGGCAAATAGGAGCAGTTGTTCAGATTTTGTGTATACCTTGCAACATATCTTTTAAACTGACCCAAACTAGGGTGAGCAAATTTATCTCTTGCAGAATACTAGGTATGTGTTTTTTTTTTTTTTTAAACTGGGGATTGAACTCAGGACCTTGTACTTGTGAGGCAGGTGGCAGAACCACTGAGCTAAATC
>NW_022915653.1:0-469 GCF_012274545.1 Fukomys damarensis
AAAGTATGTTCATTTCCTTACAGAAAAGGGAATTGTACAATCACACGATACTTTTAAGGATGCTGTACTGAATAAAATATATTTGGAATAGTCTGAATACTCAATGATTATATAAATACAGAAACCTGGACTTTAATGCTAGATATGACTTCTGTTATGTTCTTTAGTCACTCTATCAATTTTTCTTAAATTTAAGACAATTTTTTTTCTGTTCTCCACTCATAAAGGATGTGTAAAGAAAAATACATTGTGATACTTGAACTTTAAGAATAAAAGCTAGTCAGAGAAGTTGTGGTAGTGGTGGTTGTATGGACACAATTCTTAGACTGAAGAAAATGGTCTGATTGACTGAATGTGCAGTATAGATTCTCTTATTTACTTCTTTCTACACAAAACCAATATTTCCAATTTTCCATTAAACCAGACATATACAGTCTTTGCTTTTGTGGGACTTGTAACATAATATATC
>NW_022915654.1:0-1329 GCF_012274545.1 Fukomys damarensis
TTGACCCTCTACCTGTCTTCTCCTGTGGTTAATATTTGGTTTGACTGGAAGAGAATGTTGATCTTAAGACCACAATAGTAAAGCTGAATTTATAAATACCAAGGTGAAGAAATATCTCAACAATGTCTATTTTATTTTTCATTAATTTTATTGGTGCAGTTTTGGCATATACAATGATCACACTCATCATATGGAATTTGTACCTATCCATAGCATATCTTAATTCTTTTCCCCCTGTACCCCGCTTCCCTTCAATCCTTCTTCCCCTCTCCCTTTACAAGACTTTGTTTGTATTATTTTTAAAAACCTGATCTTACCCATTATCAAGGCAGCCGGTGGGTCATTTCTCACCATCATTTAACCAGTAAATGTTCTAAAAGTTTTGTGTATCTATGTGGTTTTAAACTTCATTTTAATAAGTGTAGTAACTTAGCATTTCAGGTAGTATTTTTCTTAGGGCTCTCTCAGAGCAAACATACTGGCTGAATGTGGAAATGTATAGGAAAGTGTTTACTTTCTTTAACTAACCATCTCTGTAATAGTTCATTATGTTTCTAGCAATTGGAGTAGCTGTCTTTCTATAGGGGAAGATTTTTCACATTTATGAGATTTTCTTGTTTTTAGGGTAGTAAAATATCTTTCTCTTCTTCTCCCCTGCAGTTAATACAATTGAGGTGGGACAGTTGGAATTCTAGGAATAGTTGGGGAGATGTTAGCACTGTTTTGTGCATCTTACTACATGTTGTCCTTAGGTTTTCAAGCTTGGCCAGAAAAATACTTTAAAAATACATGACCTAGGGGAATCATCTCTTTTTGCCCCACCCTCTCTTATAAATTTATATGCAGAATTTTCATGAGGCCTAAAGCAAAAAGGCATGTGGCCTAAAGTTAGGCTGATTAACTTAAATTTCTAATTTTTATTTTTTGTCCTCTTGCCCCCTTTCACATGGACACTGCTTCAGTAATAGTTCTTTATGTTTCTTTATGAATAGGTGAGGAAATAAAGATTTTTCTCCCAAATCTATGGGCAAAGGTGTGTAATGTTTTTCCTCCTCTTGGTTTTTGTTTTTAAATCTTAAATGTAAATAGTGTAGGCCAGAGGGATGACAAACAAGCAGGTGAAGAACCAAGAGAAAAGTGTTCAAAAACTCCTGTATTAGCTACAAGGCTTCCAGATTTATCTTTATGATCCACTGAAAAGAATGGAGATGGTACAAGGAGATGCCATATTAGCTTTCACAGATGTAAAACAAAGTTGGTATCTTTATGGACTTTAAAATCATTCCTATGCAGATGGTTCAACATATGTAAGTCAATAAATGTAATACA
>NW_022915655.1:0-996 GCF_012274545.1 Fukomys damarensis
ATCTTTAATGGAGTACAACTGTATTCCCTTTTGTTTGTACGTTTCTGCCTGGCAGAGACTGAAGCAGTGTTGTGATGCACTTGTACCACAAAACCCCTTAAGGACTAAGAGAGTCCCTAACTGCTATGAGTCCACACCAACCTCCAGAAATCTGTATCCTTGCAGAAAGGTTCAATTTGAGGTTTGAACACAAATGTCCTCTGCAGAGTGCTACTGCGGTTTAAACTGCATTTTGAACTGGGAAACAGCTTCTCTTGCCACTTAGAACTTTTATAACAAAGCGGTTAGTTTTCTGCAGGTGAAGTACTCCACAGAGAAAGGTGCTGCAAATCTGTGACTTTACCAGTGAAGTCCACATCTTATATGGAGTACAACTGTATTCCTTTTTGTTTCTAGGTCTCTGCCTGGCAGAGCTTGAAACCCTGTTGTGAGGGGCTTCTACAACAAAAGGTCTTACGGCCTAAGAGAGTGTGAGGCAGGTCTGAGTGCGCACGAGCCTCCAGAACTCTGTATAGTTGGAGATAGGTACAGTTTGATGTTAAAACACAAACACACTCTGCAGAGTGCTTCTGCAGTTTAAACTGCAGTTTTCCCTGGGAAACAGCTTCTTTCACTGCTTAGCCCTTTGAAACCAAAGCGGATAGTTTCCTGAATTTGAGGTACTCCACAGGGAAAGGTGCTGCAACTCTGTGATTTTACCAGTGAAATCCACATCTTATACGAAGTACAGATGTATTCCTTTTTGTTTGTAGGTCTCTGCCTTGCAGCGAATGAAACACTGTGGTGAGGGGCTTCCACCAGAAATGACCTTAAGTCATATGTGGGTGCCTAGCAGCTCTGAGTGAACACAAGCCTGCAGAACTCTGTATATTGGAGACAGGCTGAGTGTGAGGTTAGAACAGAAATGCACTCTGTAGAGTTTTTCTGCGGTTCAAAAAGCAGTTTTCCACGGGTAACTGCTTCTTTCACCACTTAGCCCTTGGAAACCAAAACCGG
>NW_022915656.1:0-275 GCF_012274545.1 Fukomys damarensis
TTCAGAGCCAATTTCTTGCATGGGTTATGCTTTGGTGTTGTATCTACCAAGCCATTGTCATCTCCAAGGTCATCTATGTCTTCTTTTATGTCACCTGCTGGAATTTTTATAATTTCATAGATTGCAGACGAATCTAGGACTACATTTTATTTAACCTTTCTGAAGTGTATTACATTAAGTGTTTTGCATGGAGATCACTAATTGTTCTATCGTCATTTGTTGAAAGGACTATCTTTTCTCCATTGTTTTTTGCTGT
The DNA here is from genome assembly GCF_012274545.1 of Fukomys damarensis. Classification (NCBI taxonomy): domain Eukaryota; kingdom Metazoa; phylum Chordata; class Mammalia; order Rodentia; family Bathyergidae; genus Fukomys; species Fukomys damarensis. The sequence goes on from NW_022915656.1 coordinate 257, forward strand.
TCCTGTTCTGGTGTGAAAG
>NW_022915657.1:0-203 GCF_012274545.1 Fukomys damarensis
TTATAATAGACAAAAATTAAAATTAACATAACCCCTAAATTTTTTCTTTTCTATTTTAGTGAAATAATGTATTTATTAAAATGCTGTACTTCAAATATTAAAATTATGAACTTCATATAATGAGAAGGTAGATTATCCACACTGTTTTGTACCACTCATCAAGATTCTCTAAGAAACTACAAAATTTTTATTTTCTTTATCTA
>NW_022915658.1:0-489 GCF_012274545.1 Fukomys damarensis
TGTGTGTGTGTGTGTGTGTGTGTGTGTGTGTGTGATTGTCTTAGTCTCCATTGCATTGATGTCTACTTTGATCTTTAGAATTTTCTCCCTTCTATGAGCTTTGGGTTTGTCTTGCCAGAATCTTGAGCTTCAACATTAGGTTATTTATTTGAGCTCTCTCTGTGTTCCTAATATGGATGTTCACTGCTATGAATTTCCCTCATAGGACTGCTTTCATTGTGTCCGTAAATTCTGATATGTGTTACTGGCATTGTCATTTAGTTGTAGAAACTGTCTAATATCTTCTTTAACCTCCTCTGTGACCCATTGGTTATTCAGGAGTGTGTTGTTCAATTTCCATGTTTATGAAATTCTTGTGGTTTCCTTTGCTACTAATCTCCAATTTCATTGCACTATGATCTGGTAATATCCAGGGGATTACTTTGATTCCTTTGCATTTACTTCTACATATTCTATGAGCAAGTATGTGGTCTATTTTGGAGAATGACT
>NW_022915659.1:0-249 GCF_012274545.1 Fukomys damarensis
TCGATTTGCATATTTCAGAGTGTTTAATGTTTCCATAAAATCTCTATCTGATGGGCTGACACATGCTATCATGATTGTTTGGCTGAAAGTCACAAATAATAGATGTACAGATAAAAGCAAACAATTTATAGATAAACATGAAAGGATTATTTTAAAATTCCTGCCATTTACATAGTATCTTCTTTGTGAGATACCACAAGATTAATGAAGCTAAATTAAAAATAAAAGCAAGTTTAAAAGCTTCTATGC
>NW_022915660.1:0-856 GCF_012274545.1 Fukomys damarensis
AGTAGGAAGTGATTGCATTAGGTGATTTATCAGCAGTTAAGAGAGCAACTTGAAACAATCCTCTGAAAAGAGACAGGTTTACCTATCAATCCACTATTCACAAGCATGAAGCAGTAGAGGGAAATAAATCAGCATATTTCTAAGCAAAGAAATGCCAATGAAAGATTTGATTTATAATGACAACTGGAGAGCAAAAGAGAAAGGACAATTTGAACAGTTTGGGGGACAACAGCAAGATTGGAATGGGCAGGAAAAGACAAATCAAAATTGCACAAGGCCTTTTGAAAGGGGACCTGAATCCATGAATATAAAAAGTTGTGTTCATTTTATTTTTCTCACTGAGAAATTTGTGATTCTGAAGCTGAAAAGAAAAACTGTATTTCACATACTTTACCTGATTTGGAGGATAAAAGATTAGATTTCTAGTCCCTTTCATTATTAGGCAAGGAAGAACAAAAAAGAAATAATATATCAACAGCTTGACAGGATTATTTGAAATTTTCCAGAAAGTCCAAGGAGGAAATTATCATCTTAAATGATAAATTTACAATTCAATCATTGATTTGATATACTCTTTTCAATTAAAATACTTAAATTGATAGTATATAAGACAAACAACCCTAAAATAGTGTAACACAATCTTATTAGACAAATGTCTGAGTGGCAAGGGGAAATCATGAGACAGAATCCCCAAGTACACTTTCTACTGAGCAATCAAAAACTTGCATTAATGATTTAATTAAAAACAAGTCATTTAATTTAGACGTATCATAAGTTTTTCAGATAAAACAATTTCATTTTTGTTTCCTTTTTTTTCTTATTGAGTTTATTGGTACTTCTTAGGTATACACTGCAG
>NW_022915661.1:0-236 GCF_012274545.1 Fukomys damarensis
TAACTCTTGCTGTGCAGCCTGGCTCCTAAGAGGCCATGGTCCGGTATCCATCTGTAGACCAGGGGATGTGTACCCTCGATCAAGAGCATTCTGTAGAGATTCAAGAAGGTTCAAGAACAGTATTTCTCCATGCTTATGGAACGAAATTTAAAAAGAATCTTGAATGCATCTAGATGATTTACAAGGAACTTAAATTTCTGATGAAACAAAATGTCATGTTCTTTAAAGAAAGACAG
>NW_022915662.1:0-201 GCF_012274545.1 Fukomys damarensis
TATTTCCATATTGACCGCGAAGGCTGAACTATTAGCTTCTTTCCCCAGATTTCAATGTCTGGCCTCCTCCTGGCTACAAGAATCCCTCATGGCCTGACTACAGAGACCAATAATTTATACCTAGCACATTTTCCAAACGATTGCTCTTTGGAAGACAGGGTTTTCTCATAATGATCTCTCCAGCGCTGAGATCACAGGTGT
>NW_022915663.1:0-419 GCF_012274545.1 Fukomys damarensis
TATTTATTGCAATTAAACCTGAATACTTAATTTTAGTTCAGAAAAAACAACTCATACATTAAAATCTTCTGTCTTAAAAGAAAAACAAAAAACACACGTGTCATAAGTTCGCCACCAATGTTCTCTGCTGTGAGCTGTAGAGAGCCTCGTGGCTGAGCACTACACACAATAGGTAGTTTTTAAATGCCTACGGTGCAGTACACACAAGAAAGAACTTTTCAATCCAAGGAGCTATGCAGATCTGCCAAGCAACAGGGCTTAAGGGGGATGGAAGATGCCATTAAGATAAACTGCCAAGAACGTAAGTGAGAAATAAATATCCTAAATTCTGGGAGCATCAGCAACCTTCGCCAATTGCTGAGCTGACCTAAAGAGGATTCAGGAGAAGAAAGATCAGAGACCAGCGGCCAATGTACTAA
>NW_022915664.1:0-652 GCF_012274545.1 Fukomys damarensis
TACTTCACATTCATGAAACTGACCCCTTTCGCTTTGAACGGCTAAGCGGCGAGAGCAGCTGTTTCCCAGGGAAAACTGCACTTTAAAAGTGAGAAGCCATCTGCAAAGTGCGTTTGTGCTCTAACATCAAACTGAACCTATCCCCAAGTATACAGAATTCTGGAGTCATGTGTGCACACAGAGCTGCTAGGCACTCTCTTAGGCCTGAAGGGATTCTCTGCTAAAAGTGCCTCACAACAGTGGCTCAATCTCTGCCAGGCAGAGACCTACAAACAAAAAGGAATACAGTTGTGCTCCACATAAGAGGTGGACTTCACTGGGAATCTCACAGAGTTGCAGCACCTTTCTCTGTGGAGTACTTCACATTCATGAAACTGACCCCTTTCGCTTTGAACGGCTAAGCGGCGAGAGCAGCTGTTTCCCAGGGAAAACTGCACTTTAAAAGTGAGAAGCCATCTGCAAAGTGCGTTTGTGCTCTAACGTCAAACTGAACCTATTCCCAAGTATACAGAGTACGGGAGGCTTGTGTGCACTCATAGCTGCTAGGCACTCGCTTAGGAATGAAGGGCTTCTCTGCTAAAAGTGCTCTACAACAGTGTTTCAATCTTTGCCAGGCAGAGACCTACAAACAAAAAGGAATACAGTTGTACTC
>NW_022915665.1:0-217 GCF_012274545.1 Fukomys damarensis
GTGAAGCCTTCAGAGACCCTGTCCCTCACCTGCACAGTCTCTGGATTCTCTTTAACTAGTTATAATGTGCACTGGGTCCGTCAGGCTCCAGGGAAGGGACTGGAGTGGATCGGTGTGATGTGGAGCGGTGGAGGTACAATTTCTAACTCAGCCTTTCAATCTCGAGTGAGCATCGGCAGGGACACTTCCAAGAGCCAAGTCTCACTATCATTGAGCA
>NW_022915666.1:0-314 GCF_012274545.1 Fukomys damarensis
CCTTGGTGCTGGGCTGGGCATGCGCTCCAGGGCAGGGGATGGATGTTGGCGTGGACACTGGGGGCTGTGGCCCGGGGGAGGACACCTTGGGACTGGCTATGATGAGATAAATGGTTGCATTCTGAGTACAGAGCAGGTCCAGGGTGCTATACGTGTGGTGCAAAGGAAAGCAACGTTCACCTCACAGGCCCAGAGACCAGAAGGTCAAGAGCAAGCTCTCTGCAGACGTGGTTCCTGCCCAAGCTCAGAACAGCCCATTCCAGCTCGTCCCCTTGGCTCGCAGACAGCCGTCCGGTCCCCGAGTCTCCTCTTGT
>NW_022915667.1:0-274 GCF_012274545.1 Fukomys damarensis
AAGTGAAAAATCTAGGAAACATGTGGAGGACTGTTGTTGGAATTCCAACAACTGATATATGGGCAAAGTTTCTATTAATCATATTTTATCCCATTAAAAATCAGCCATTATCTATTATAATATCTGACATTTAAAATATATTTTTACAATACTGAACAAGAAAATCTCTTAACTGTGTCCCTATTATGTACACCTGGGCCATATGCATCTATTTAACATCTACAACAGAAAAGTCAATGATCACAGAACAATGAACAAAAAAAGACACATAAAG
>NW_022915668.1:0-2043 GCF_012274545.1 Fukomys damarensis
CAAGGTAGCAATTAGCATATGAAGAAGCACAGTCTGGCCTACTAGCATGGAGTCACTTTAGCTCATTCAAGTCTTACACACCTAACTTAATATAACAAGTACTACTGGATATAAAAGACCAGATGAAGAGAAACAAAATTGTATTAGAGGGCCTCAATACCTCCGTTTTACAAATATTCAAATAAACTACTCACAAAATCAACAAAGAAATATCAGATATCAACAAAAACTTTTGAATAGACTTCTTAGACACCTACAGAGTGTTTTCCCCCAAGACAACAGAATATATATTCTACTCAACAGCACATGGAACTTTCTCCAAAAGATACTACATACTAGTCAATAATTTTATCATGCATATTATTAGGTCATAACAAAATGAAACTAAACAACAAAAGAAAACACAAAAAATGTGCATAGAAACCAAACAATACACTCTTAAATCAATTGTTACAGAAAAAAAAAAACAAGGAATAAATACATTTGGAGAACTAAATGATAATGTCAATACAACATACCAGACCTTATGAGACACAATGAAAGCAGTGCTAACAGGAAAGTTTATGGCCACATCACAAATACACAGTAAGGAAGAAAAACTAACAATACACCTGAAGGTCCTAGAAAAAAAAGAACTATCAAATACACTAGTACAATGGAGTAAATTACAAAGATCAGAGGAGAAATGAATAAAATTGAGACCAAAAAAAGGAGTTAATGAATAAATAACTTGGTTCTTTCAAAAAATAAACAAAATATTTTAAAATCCTACTTTGATCTAGGCCTATAAAAGAGAGACAATAGCCAAATCAATGTAATTAAAAATGAAAAATCTTAAGTCACAATGGAAACTTTAACAAGGATTATTAACAACTGCTTTGCAAACCTGTATGCCAATATTGAAGAATTCAGAAGACATGCTTAGATTCCTACACACATAAATTTCTAAAACTTAACCAAGAATATTTAAAATCCTGAATAATCCAGTAAGGGGCAATAAAATTGAAGTAGTAATTCAAAAACCTACTAACTAGTGAAAGCTGGGTTCCAGGTAGATTCACTGCTGTTTACTTCTATAAAAACTTCAGTAAATATCTAACACAAATACTTCTCAAGTTCTTAAAGAAGTTGAAAGGGAAGGAGTACTCCCAAAGTCATCCCTGGAAGCTACTTTTAATCCAATTCTAGAACCAGAAAAGGATCCAACCAAAAAAGAAAACTATAGGTCAAACTCTTTAATGAATATAGATGTAAAAATCTCAAAATATTGGCAAGTAATACAATTAATTGTCAAAAAGAAATATACATCATGACCATGTAGGCTTCAACCAACAAACACAAGGATAGTTCAGCATACACAAATCAATAAATGTAATAATGCATCTCATAAACAGAAGCCAGAACAAAAATCACATAATTATCTCAACAGATGTAGAAAAAGCCTCTGACAAAACCCAACATCATTTAATGATTAAAAAAAAAACACTGAAGAAAATAGGTATAAACGAAGCTTATCTCAATCTGTTCCTGCTATTTGTGACAAACCTACTGCCAGCACCCTATTTAATGGGAGAAAACTGAAAGCTTCCCCTCTAAAATCAGGAATAAGACAAGGATATCCATTTAGTACCACTCCTGCTTAACACAGTACTCAAAACATAGCAAGAGCAATTTAGGCAAGAAAAAAATGAAACATTTATAGGAATAGAAGAAGTCAAATTATCATTACTTGCAAATGACATAGTACTCTACATATAAGAACCAAAAAATCAGCCAAAACTTAGAATAACCAAATTCAGTCACGTAACAGGATGTAAAAACATGCAAAAATTAATAGTTTTCCTATAAACCCAATGAGAAAGAAATTAAGAAATAATATCCTTCGCAATAGCACCAAGAAAAATGAAATACTTAGGTATTAACCTAACTGGAAGTGAAAGGTCTCTTCAATGAAAATTTCATCATACTGAAAAAGGAGATTAAAGAGGTATCAGAAAATGGAAAAATATCCTCTGCTCCTGGTTAGTCAGAACCAACATAATC
>NW_022915669.1:0-210 GCF_012274545.1 Fukomys damarensis
TGGAAGTGGAAAGGGAAGGGAAAGTAAAAAGGATGAAGATGTGTTATGTACAGGTGCCAGCTCCCCACGATGATGGTAATCTTTATGCACTGCAATTGGGGATTTAGCTCAGTGAATTAATTGAATTTAATAGACTGTACTTAGTAAATAGTTACTCGTGACCTCCAGATAGACACTAAGCTATCCTTGGCATGATATCCTTTCATCTTT
>NW_022915670.1:0-575 GCF_012274545.1 Fukomys damarensis
AATGTTCTGAAGCTTTTTCAGAAGATTGAGATTAATGGCATTGGACTAATTATTCTGGTGGAGAAAATGTCAAGGCAGCCCAATGTTCAGGCCGTAGAATGTGTACTCCTTGCTACCTTTAGTGAATAACCTGTGAGAACAAGGAGCAAAACGTCCATTTAAAAATATTTCAATTTTGCCACAAAGAAAGGATCTACAAAGTTAAAAATTATAGCAGCTGGAAAGATTAGCATAATAAGAAGCCTAGTATTATTATTATTTTTTTTTTGGCATGGAAACAATAGAAAGATGCTTTGAAAGCATCACAGGAATCAGCAGTCACATTTTTTACTAGCTCAAGAGTATAAAAGGATAAAGATAAATTCCTTTCCAGGTCATTGATTTGAGAAGACAGCCCCAGGATACAGTACGAGAGAAAGACCACATAGGGAATTTGTTCCCTAGGACACATTTTACAGTGCTCAGATATGTAGATGCTCAGAAACCTTTTCAACCATTTTCCAATAGGGAATGCCTTTTTCTCAAGCTGATTGCAAACCTTAGCATCACCCATGTGGTGCTGGTTTTATACATTC
>NW_022915671.1:0-800 GCF_012274545.1 Fukomys damarensis
CATGAATTCCCAGCCCCCTGAGTTCCTGAGCATGAGGAGAGCCAGTTGGTTTCTCTAAATGATCTCCATGGCACTGCTCACCATCAGTTCTCTACAGACACCTCTGCTTTCCAAAAGAAGTCGGTCAGAAGTCCACTGACTTCCCAACTGCTACCCCTTCCTTATGCCAGTGCAAGGAGCCAAAGTAAAGGACAACAAAACCAGGCTTTTCATCCTCTCTCTGCAGTCCTGCATATGTGGTTCAGAGTGCAGCTTGTTCTTGTGGAGGAAAACCAAGGCGAAATAGCACTGATTGCCTTGTGCCTTCAACCAAAGCTGTTGGAAAGTCCTATCTTATACCCTGCTACATATTTTTGTGAGTTCCTCCGTATAGCATTTGTGCGTTAATTCAGCAAATATTTACATGAGCCTAGGCTTTGTGGTAGGTGGCAGGAAAATAGTATTGAACAAGACAAACATGAATTATAGAAATTGATTCCGATTGTGGAAAATGCTGCAAAATGAGGTTAGCTGTGAGGATGAATATTAAGGGGACAAAGAGCAGTGAGGGAATGGGGTGGGGCCCGCAGAGAAGCAATGTGGGGCTCAGAGTCGCCTGAACAGAGGAGAGGAGCAGAGAGAGCATGTCAGAAAGCCTGCAGTAAGAAGGCTTGTGCCACTCATTTGCACATTGAACCAGATTGCTTCTCAATAATAAAAGCTACAGGCCAGGGATTTAGCTCAGTGGTTCTACCACCTGCTTCACAAGTGCAAGGACTCGAGTTCAATCCCCGGTACCAAAAAAAAAAAAAAAAAAAAAA
>NW_022915672.1:0-361 GCF_012274545.1 Fukomys damarensis
ACGTGTACAAAGCCCGGACTCCTGCTAAGGACGCACAAGGGGCACTGGAGGTCAAGGAGGATCCGGATGTGAAGGTGGAAGTGCCGGTGGACCAGGTGGGTTGTGGGCCCTGACGCCTGGATGACTGCTCCGCAGCCCCTGCCTGCCTCAGCCTCTTCTTATGCCCCTGTCCTGAGTGCTGCTTGGCCTCTGGGAGGCCCACGCCCTCCGGCTCAAGCATTTCCTTCTGGCCCCTCCTGGAGCTGTTGTGCAGTGTGCTTTTCGGTCATCGCCTCGGCCTCTCACCTGCAGAGTTGGGGACCCCACGAGGGCACAGCCCGCACCTTGCAGCCCCAGGTCGGTAGGTGGCGCTGTCAGAGGG
>NW_022915673.1:0-916 GCF_012274545.1 Fukomys damarensis
AAGACTTATGAACAAATTCTCAGTAGCATGGGAACTAGCACAAACAATCAACAACTGGGATATTGTCTTATTAAAGAGCTTCTGCACTGCAAAAGAAATCACCAGCAGACCTAAGAGACAACCTAGAATGTGGAAAAAAAATTTACCAGCTGAGCTGCTCCTCAGATAAAGGAGTATTATCTAGAATACATAAAGAAACCCTAAAAATCAGACTTCCCCAAATATAAAGACCAGATTCCTAAATGAGTATCTGAAATGAACAGACATTTCTCAGACAAAGAAGTAGAAGTAGCAAAGAAATATATGAAAAAATGTTCACCATCACTGGTCATTTGAGAGATGCAGATGAGAACAACACTGATATCCCACTTTACCCTAGAAAGAATGGCTGCTTACCAAGAAATCAAACAATAACAAATGCTGCTGTGTTGTAGGGAGAAAAGAACCCTTCTCCATTGTTGATGGGAGTGAAGACTGGTGCAACCACTGTGGAAATCCTTATGGAGATATCTCAAAGAACTAGGATTAGAGGTCCCATTTGACTCGGCCATCCCACTGCTGGGTATCTTCCCAAAAGAATTAAAAGACTCAAACCACAATGATATAGATGCACCCATATTTATAGTGGAACAGTTCATGATAACTAAAACTTGGAAACAGCCCAATTACCCATCATCTGGAGACTGGATAAAGAAGATGTGATTTTCTAGAAAAAGTAGTATTACTCAGCCATAGAGAATGAGAAATTCGAGTCATTCATAGGAAAATGGATGCATATTGAGGCCACAGCCTTAAGTGAAATAAATAAGACACAAATTTAAATATTGAATAGTTTCTGTGGTGCAAAAAACTAAAAGTGTAAATAAGATCCAAATTGTATAGTTGACAATGTGAAATAGGAAGGAAAGGGCTAAAG
>NW_022915674.1:0-652 GCF_012274545.1 Fukomys damarensis
TGGGAGATATAGTTGGCTTTCATTTCAGTTTAATTCCACTAAGGAAGCATCCTGTCTTTGCTTATTTTTTTATTCATCCAGAGAACACTGAACAGTATCTTTTACAGAGTAAGTACAGAAGAAATACTGATTGAACAAATGTTGGATGAAATTTCAGACACAAATTTTAGTTTCAATCCATGCTTGATGGCCAGTCCATAAAGCCAAGAGAACTGAACAGAGTCATGGACCAAATTCTTTTTTAAAAGATCCATCGAGAATCAGTGCAATACAGAGAAAAAACATAGAATTTAAACTCAAGACACTTGAGTTATAGGCTAATCACCAGCTACAGTATGATGGTCATACTTCATCTCTCTGATATCTTCATCTGACTAACATCCTTCCTAGTTCTCCAATTCTATGAATCTTTTCTCAGCCCCCACTTATAACTCTATAAATTTATGGAAGTTTACCCACCATTTCTGGGCATCCTTTTATCCCTGTGATAAAGATAAATCATAGATGATCATGGAACATTAAGTGAAGAAATACAGGTGTAAAAAGTCTTTACAAGTTTTTGGATGACAATATTTAAACAAAATTGAAGAACACTCCTAAGTGAAATAAATAAGTCACACATGTGTAAATACCAAATAGTTTCCCTGGTGTG
>NW_022915675.1:0-227 GCF_012274545.1 Fukomys damarensis
AGGACTTCCTCTCCAGGGCAGGCTGAGCAGCGCACCTGGAGGCCGTTGAGGGTACCTTGATGTCTCACACCCCTCCCGCTGGAAGCTGCTGGAGGCAAGCATACCAGGCCATTTACAATATGGCTGCTTTCCCTTTCCCCTAGCTGGAACCAAGAGGGGAGAGAGGAGACATAGAGAGGCGGGAGAGGAGAAGGGGAGAGACAGAGAGTGTCCCAGAGAGAGTGTCA
>NW_022915676.1:0-804 GCF_012274545.1 Fukomys damarensis
GATAGACATGGCAGGCAGTGAGGCAGATCCACCAGAGGCTGGATGTAATAGACTGTACAGGACAGCGAGTGATACATTGTTCTGGAGAGGAGTAGAACATTCTAGAAAATCTTTGTGTTGATCCATTGGAGAGCAGATGATTTAGGAGGATGAGCAGATTGAAGACTCCAGGGATGGGAATGATATCATTCAGTGTAGATAAGAGGGATAAGAGGATAAAGCCAAGAGGGGCCTGAGAGCTTTCGCTTCACTCTGATGATTGGTAAAAATAAAAAGAGAGCATAGTGAGAAAGTATGGTCAGAGAGAATGGTCTCTGGGGGGTTGTTTTCAGAATGAAAGCAAATGTGGTGTATGGTCCTAGGATTGGTTCGCTGTGGAGGAATGGAGCTGAAAGGCATGGACTGAGAGATGAAGAGGCATAAGCCAGGAATGGGCAGTTTATCCACAAAGATGCTTACACCTTCCAGAGTGATAGCAGGAGGTGATATCTAGGAGCAAGTGCCTAGTGGGTTAGTAAGTGACCAGGAGGGCATGATGGCATTAGTGGGCGAGGGTCCACTCAAAGGACAGCCTTGTGCGTGTGGGCCAAAGTATCAGATTGAAGGTGACAGCTGAACACTGACTTATCTTTAATTCATTCTCCCTTGGAGAATACCTGGTGTCTGCTAGATGGGCCTACGAGAGATGTGGCCTGTGACAGACCTACAGGCTTTCACATAGACCAGAGGTGGTGTGGGAGTTGGTGAAGTACATGAGTTCATCCTGTGTCCAGGCAGCACAGAGGAAAATAAGGCAAGAATGAG
>NW_022915677.1:0-224 GCF_012274545.1 Fukomys damarensis
CAGGCCTAAGAGAGTGCCTAGCAGCTCTGAGTGCCCACAAGCCTCCAGAACTCAGTATACTTGCAGATAGGTTTAGTTTGACGTTAGAACACAAAGGCGCTTTGCAGAGGGCACCTTTGGTTTAATGATCGATTTTCCCCGGGAAACCGCTTCTCTCGCACCTTAGCCGTTTAAAGCGAAAGCGGTCAGTTTCATGAATGGGAACTACTCCACAGAGAAACTTG
>NW_022915678.1:0-624 GCF_012274545.1 Fukomys damarensis
TTCTAAGTAAACTGTTGGTAAGTGTTATGGCTTGTGAGTAGCTGTCTCCCCAAAGGCTCATATGGTCATATGTGGGGTTTCTCAGAGGTAGCTGCATGTAGAGTGTGTGACGTTGGGATTAAGGATGTGTGACAACTAAATTAGTTCGCTAACAAATTTGGCATAGTTCTGGGTATGAATAATGGGAAGGCCCACCCTGAGTGTGAGTGCTGCCCATCCTAAGGATGTGTAGCCTGGATAGAATATAAGAGATAGAAAGAGAGCTGCTGTCCTCCATTGCTGCTATGGCTTCTTTACTACTACGCTGCTTTCCTGTCTTCTGCCTGCCATGCACTGTTTTTCCTCTGAGGCTTCTCGCCATGCGTCCCTGCTTTGGAGCTAAGTGACTAGGGACTGAAGCCTTTACAAACAATGAACCAAAATAAATCTTTCCTCCCTTAAATTGTGGGTATTTGTAGGTATTTTGTCTCAGCAAGGAGAAAAGGAAACCAATAATTGTCCCAGTTCCATAGACCCAATGAGTAACTCTTCAGTGAATAAAAATGTATCCAAACTTACACGCAGAATAGGTGCCTTTGTGGCACTATCTTCTTGATTAAAAGTGTAACTTACTCTCTTTATCTA
>NW_022915679.1:0-1969 GCF_012274545.1 Fukomys damarensis
TTTCGGATTGCCTGAAGAACGAGGGCTCTGTGGCTATTATTGATAGCCTTGACCTTTGTAGTTTCCTCTACTAAAAATGAAAATATTAAATGTCTTTGTGGACTGGTTTAAAATTTTTCTAATTATTTTGTGGAAAGGGGAGAAAATTCTGTTCAAGCAGAGAAGCAGAGCATTCCCCTTCCTTTCAGAAGTGATTCTCTGCTATTTCGTGCTTAGGGGACTGAGTGCAATACCATGCTAAACCACAGAGGGGCACTGCGTCCAGCCTTTTATGTTCTACTCCTTCAATAAAGTCCAGACTGAACTAACGTGAAGGGGTTATTCAGCACCTCATTTTTAACTGGTTTTTAACTATAGGTTGTTACATATCAAACTATTAATGGGGATTATTTCAAGAGCAAGTGAAATTAATATGTGAATTTACTTTCTTTGCTTTGCTTTATATTTGTTTGTGGCAATGACTTTTTACCTTTGTAACCAGAAAAAAAATAAGACGTATGCTAAAAATATATTCTGAAGTGATGACTCCCAGCCTTCAGTGTATCATCATCAGCTGCTGTTGAGTCTTGGCATGTGTATGTTTCAGGCTGTTGATCGAAACTGCAGCCGGATGTCTTACTATTGCTCTGGCAATAATGATGCTCCAGCTTCAACTGCAATCCCGAGACCAGCCAGCAAAAAGGTACAGAGATAATTCCACGACAAGAAAGTTTGCCTGTGCCGTCAAAATATGATTGAAAAGAGGCACTACTAAAGTGCTCTCGAGCCTTGTTCTCTCACCCCAGTAACACATACAAACACACTGACATAGCCCTGCCTCTTAACGCCCATTTTTTTGCCATCTAGTTGTCCATCCCAAAGGCTTCTTAAAACTCATTGCCAGACCGTACCTTCAGAGTTTCTGATGCAGTGGATCTGAGGAGGGGCTCAAGAATTTGTATTTCTAATAAGTTCCCATTTTATATTGCTGCGGTATAAGCTCCCATATACACTTTGACAACCACTATGTGAGCTTTTCTTTTAGTTTAAGTTGTGCTGAGGACAATCCATCTTTGACAAAAGTGAATGGCAATCATTAAGTATCAGTTGTTTCAATGCTATATAAAATCACATTAAATTCTTCCTTGTAATTCTCTATAATCAGCCTTACCTCTGGGTTCAGAAGCTTTATAAGGTGTGGAATTTTTTTAACTAACAAAATCCCCTAGTCGCTCTCTCAGCCCATTGGTTAAGGAACAGTAAGACAGTTTGGGGGACTTAAGGGACAGTAGGATAAGAGCTGTCTGTCAAGCCAGCTGTCTGCCCAGTTTTCCCTCCTGCTAGGCACCCAAGTGTCTTATCATCACAGTACCTGCTTAAGGTTCTGCTGCGTGCTGAGTAACACGGAAGGCCTTTTGCAACCGTTACCACTACAGGAAAGTATTCACTGGACAGGAAAGTAGGGAATGAGTCCTGCACAACTTCCTTTGGACTGGAGCAGGGGACACGGAGCATAGGTACGCTGCCTGGACTTTGCAGTAACCTAAGCATCACATGATGGGGAGAGGTACCAGGAATTAATTAGAAAATGAAAAGGGAAAGAAGATGCTATTAGGCTAAAAACTAATTTGCTACTTACCTAAAAATTTAGCACTAAGTGGCAACAGTCCCCTTGCAGTAACTGGTTGCAAGTATCACTTTGCCTCTTAAAAACCATTATTTGCCTACAGTCTGACTTCCTTAACACATGTCCTGTTTGACATTTTGACCCGAAATGACCAGGAGAGAGTCTTTTCATTTCAGGGGTAAGTTTAGCCAGTGGGATTCCTTTACAGCTCAGCAAACAGTGTTTTCCTGCCTGGCTATTTTATATAACCTCTGGAGCAAGGTATTCTTGTAATAATGCTGCCCAGTAAGCAGCATAAATTACTTTAAGAAGGAGCTTATCCTTGTCTAATCTCTTCCTGCCGCAAGACTCTGGCGGTTAAAC
>NW_022915680.1:0-262 GCF_012274545.1 Fukomys damarensis
GTGAGATCTCATCTCAAAATGAAAAGGGGGGTGGGATGTAGCTCAGTGTTCCCTGGGTTCAATATCTAGGATTGCAAAAACGAACAAACAGACGTCATCTCCTCCCTCATAACTTCCTCATAGTGCACTCTGTAGCTTCTCCTGGGTGAGGGCAGTTTGATGAGCTATGGAAGTGAAAGGTGAAAACCAAGGTCTGCCCAAAAAAAAACATGCCTTCTAGGAGAGAGCAGCAGGAAGAGACCAGAGGAGGCTCCAGGCTTCA
>NW_022915681.1:0-244 GCF_012274545.1 Fukomys damarensis
AAATAATTTTCATAGCCTTATAAAAAAGATATGTCTTGTTAAATATGTTAAAAAAAAAGGGGGCGGATCCTGTTAATACAAAGCTACATTACAGTACATAAGATTTCATGCAAGTATTATTATTGCTACTTTTCTGATATACAAAATGTATTCATATTGTTTGACCCTGCAGGTTTTCCATCATATTGTTTATGACAATAACCTTTTGGTCTAGGTGTTCTCCCTTTTCTTCTGTTCCACCTAA
>NW_022915682.1:0-211 GCF_012274545.1 Fukomys damarensis
TCTCAGTGAGTCTATTTGTGTTCAAGAAGTCTATTGATTTTTTGAGTGTTGACCTTGTATCCAGCTACTCTGCTGAATCTGTCAATTAAGTCTAGAAGTCTATTGGCAGAGTTTTTTGGGTCTTCTATGTAGAGTATCATATCATCAGCAAATAGTGACAGTTTGACTTCTTCCTTTCTTATATTTATTCCTTTCATTTATTTCTCTTGTC
>NW_022915683.1:0-207 GCF_012274545.1 Fukomys damarensis
TACCTGTGCAAAATATATCTTAATTCTTTTTTTCCCCACTCCCCTCCTTTCAATCCCTCTTCTCCTTATTTACAAAAGTCCTGTTTCCAGTTTTTCTTATTCTCTTTTCTTTTTTTAAAAATTAATTTTATTGGTACATTTGACGTATACAATGTAATGACATTCATCATTGGAAATTTGCACCTTTACATAATCCATCTTGGTCCC
>NW_022915684.1:0-205 GCF_012274545.1 Fukomys damarensis
GAAATGGACAACCATATTGGTCTAGAAATGTTAATTTATTTTTATTTTTTTTCCATGTGTACAAGGGTAACACATCGTACTAAATATGCAAGGTCATATCTATGTATTCTCTAAATAATGAAGAAATGATAAGATAAGACTATAAGAGCGAGAAGCAATTTAAATATTTTCAGGGACCATTTTCATCTCCAGAATTAAGGATTAT
>NW_022915685.1:0-547 GCF_012274545.1 Fukomys damarensis
AGATCAGAGCTGCCCCCAGGAGAACAGCAGCCGTTCCCAGGAACAGCGAGGACCTGAGCTCCTTCTATGATGAGAACAGCCGGGTTCCTATCAGGAAAACCAGCTTTGGCAAGCTTCTCCAAGAAAACCAACAGCAAACCATCTTCCCTCCAGTTCTCCTTTTATGCCATTGGAGACAATCCTCAGGTGGGGCTTCTACAACCAGAACCACCCTGACTCAGTTCAACTGGGCAGTCCAAGTTGACAATTGTTAATCCACCACACTGGGTTAAAATTTAAGACCTGCCATTTCCTAGCTTGGCAATGTTAAGCAAGTCCTTTAACCCTTTGGGCCTCCACTTTCTCATCTACCAAAATGAAGCTAATTACTGGGGCCTGCCTACCCTGCTGACCTCACAAGCCTGAGGTTGGAGAGGGGTCTGTGCCAGGTACTTGTCCATTCAAAAAAGATTTATCCAGGCTAGGGACCTGGCTCAGTGGTTCCACCACCTGCCTCATAAGCACAAGGGCCAGAGTTCAGTCCCTGGTACAAAAAAAATGTGTATGT
>NW_022915686.1:0-248 GCF_012274545.1 Fukomys damarensis
CGGGTGCCAGTGGCACGTTCAGTCCTGTCCCTCAGTGTCGGAGTTGGGCCCCAACACTCTACAGTTGTATTCCAGGTAGTCATCTTAGAGCAAAAGAACGCGAAATCAGCTTGGCTTGGGTCTATCTGCAAACCCTGATTTCCTCATTTGCTGAGATTTTATAGAGGAGCAGTTGAGGACATGCAGCTTTATGAAACGTTATCCGCGCGATGGCAGTATTGCTCCAGGAGACCCAACCGGCCCACAGC
>NW_022915687.1:0-227 GCF_012274545.1 Fukomys damarensis
TCATCTACTTGAATAAATTTATTTCTATGTATTTTATTCTTTCTGATGCTATTGTAAGTACAGCTATTTTTTTATTTTCTGTTCAGATAGTTCATTAGCAGTATATATAAATCCAAATAATTTTTCTATGCTGATTCTGTATCCTGTAACTTTGTTGAATTTGTTCATTAGTCCTAACAGTTTATTGGTAGTATCATCAAGGTTTTGCACATATAGACACAACTTCC
>NW_022915688.1:0-222 GCF_012274545.1 Fukomys damarensis
TTAAAATCTATTATTTAATTCTCTCTCTGTTGTCTTGACTCCCCTACTATCCTTATTAGGTTGAAAAGTGCCTTCTCACTCTTCAAGAGTCAGATCAAACTCTGTTCTGAATAACTTCCCCAGCCTCTCAAGGCTAAGAAGATTCTCCACTTTGCCCAAGGAGTTTCTTGTCTTTATGACTTTGAATGAGTTCAAGCCTTTCTCTGGGATTCTCACTAACTC
>NW_022915689.1:0-358 GCF_012274545.1 Fukomys damarensis
GACAAATGAGGCTACTAAGGTTATGAGAAATTAAGTAACATATCAAAGATCATAAAAAAGCAAGGGGAAAGGTTAAGAATACAAATGGAACTATAAACCTGATGAAAAGAAACAGTCTCATTTAAAATAACACCTCTGAGATTGCATGGCCACTATGAACTAAATTTATTAATCAACCCAGGTAGAAAATAAAATTAATGAATGAAAATTTCCTTTGACTTGTGAAATCAATTGGTGGCTCTGAGCTCACAATACACCAAAATCTGTATTTTTGAGCCTTTAATGCATTCTAATTATATCTTAGATAAGGGAGTTCCAAAAGAAGATTCATTGGGTCACTTGGCTCAGTTAAGAGATT
>NW_022915690.1:0-257 GCF_012274545.1 Fukomys damarensis
ACTTTGCCGAGGGCTTCAGCCGTTTAAAGTGCGGTTTTCCCAGGGAAACAGCTTCTCTCGCCGATTTGCCGTTTAAAGCCAAAGCGGTCAGTTTCATGAATGTGAAGTACTCCAGAGAGAAAGGTGCTGCAACTCTGTGAGTTTACCTGTAAAGTCCACTTCTTAGGGGGAGTACAACAGTAGTCCTTTTTGTGTGTAGGTCTCTGCATGGCAGAGATTGAAAAACTGTTTTGAGGCACTTTTAGCAGAGAAGCCCT
>NW_022915691.1:0-498 GCF_012274545.1 Fukomys damarensis
CTCCCCCCATTCCTTGGATCTCTGTTCCACATTCCCAGTCCACTGGCTGCGTGGCAGCATCACGTTTTCTCCTACAAGCCCACCGGGTAGGCCTCTGTGCCCCTTGATCCCCTGCAAGAACAGGTGCCCAGTGAACTCTCATCTTTCCTCACAGCCAAAAGTCCTTCATGGCCTGGCTTCATCTTATTCCCATCCATGCTCCTCATTTCCCTGCTTCTTCCTTATATCACTTTCCACAATACAGTACCACATATCCCATGTCTCTCACTTCCGGCCTTTTCATTAGATGGGGGCTGCCCAGAGTGACGTAAAACTGTTGAAATGAAATTTGGATTGAGCCAAATCGGGATTCCTCTGCCTCACGATTCTTCAACGTGCTTTGGAAGCAATTTTGAAGATGGCATTGCAACAAGAGAAAGTTATGGATGCATTCTGGGATGTAATTGTGTTTGAGATTCCTTCAGTAATCACAGGTGTGCTCCCCCAGCCTTGAATTTG
>NW_022915692.1:0-288 GCF_012274545.1 Fukomys damarensis
GACCAGCCTGGGCTACATAGTGAGTTCCAGGGCAGTCTCAACTACACAGTGAGACCCTGTCTCCAAAACTAAAAAGAAAAACCCAAACAAAAGGACCAGGGTCCAAATATGTTATTTTTCTCATTAATGCAAGCAACACTGAATGAGACTGGGGCAAAGTTACTCTGAGAGCAGTGAAGTGTATTCTATGCCTGCTAACTATCTCAATAAAGCTACTTGTAGGAGAGGGGAAGAGTGCACTGCGAGTATCCGTGCAGCAAAGGAAATGGGCCGGGGGCAGAGGCAGGG
>NW_022915693.1:0-217 GCF_012274545.1 Fukomys damarensis
GAAGTGTGAAGGGTTCCCCCAGCTTGGGCCATGGGGCATCATTTCAGCTCCAACTTCTGAGAAAGTCCTCCCACAGGTCCTATAACCAAAATGAGCAGGACTCTGTTTCTGAGGTGAGGGAACCAGCACACAGGTAGCCTTGTTTTCCTCAGAAGGCCCTGATTCTGCTAAGAGTGGTGGTAGGGTCCAACATGAATGTTCATTTGTCCCAAGTGAA
>NW_022915694.1:0-936 GCF_012274545.1 Fukomys damarensis
TAAAGAATCACTGGATAGATTAAGAGATCATATTAGACTGCTAGGATAAGAGTTTGATACTGAGGATCCTGGCCTTAACTCGCCAGGATGGAGAGCTTGGGACAGTTCCCTCACGGGACCAATTCTTATTATACTGCTCATCCTTATGTTTGGTCCCTGCATAGTAAGATGGATATCACAGCTCATACATCAGAGGATTGTGGCTGCCCAACACTATCAGCTGTTGGTTATGCAGAAGAATGAAAATTGGTATAAATATGAGGGGTAAGGAGCCGCCCCCCTAATGAAGGGAGGAACGATAGGGAAAACTTTTATAAATGGCAAAAATGTATACAGTGTTACAATGTAAAATGGCTTCTGCTGTCTCTAACAGCAGTTTCTTTTGCTTAGCTCAAAACTAATAGGCACTGAAGGCACCAATTGCTGAATGAGGCATTTGGCCTTACCCTGAGGTAACAGTCAAGGACTTGAGCTCTGATGAGACTCGAGCCACCTGTTCATAAAAGTCTCGAAATGGAAGAACCCATTGCTAACATTTGCTCCCCTGACCCTGAACACCCCCTTCCCGTGGGCTAGAATACATAACTAGGTGAATCTTAAAGGTAAATTCCCCACCTGCAAAGAACTGTTACATCTGGGTTGAAAACATTAACTATTCTGTGACCACGATTTGAACTGTGAGAATGAAATGCAACCACTCAAATGAAGTCAAAGTTGTAAAACCCCCAAAAAGGAGGAGTTGTAACCCAGTGTGTCATCGATCCAGGCATGGATTATATGTGATCGACCGTTATCGATAAGTAAATTTATTATTTTACTTCCATTCTGCTGCCTCTCTATGTGTCATTCACTGATTCCTCCCACAACATATTAACTTCTGGGCACAGAATACTTTCATTTTGTTGGACACAGTGTTGCATGACTAGAATCCAAGCT
>NW_022915695.1:0-238 GCF_012274545.1 Fukomys damarensis
TTGTGCTGGCTGCTGGGCTGGCTTGGGAGACCCGCCCCGCCTACAGGAGCCGGGAGGCTGGCTGGCTGAGGCGGCCTGTGGGAGGACAGCAGAGACGCCTGCGGAGGGCACCAGCTGGGCTGAGGGTGCTGCTGCCCCACGGGGACTGTCACCTCCTGCACACAGCTGTCCCCCGGCTCTGCTCCCTCCTGGCTGGGCCCTCCTGCCCCATCGTTCAAGCTTTTGTTTATTCACCTCT
>NW_022915696.1:0-202 GCF_012274545.1 Fukomys damarensis
ATTGTTACATTACCCAAGTTTTCAAATACTTATCTCCTTATGTTGGTTTATTATTTGGAAAAATTCAAATATAAAAATCAAATGAATAACAGTCTTGCTGGTATGTATACTACAGATATTTAAAAATAATTTATGCTAAGTCAATATTACATAATTACAACAAAATTCTTATTATTTGGAAATATGGTCATATGTTTGTCAT
>NW_022915697.1:0-275 GCF_012274545.1 Fukomys damarensis
ATTTTAGAATGTTCGACTACTTTCCTAGTTTAAGTCGTCCTGTTTACTATAGCAATTTCAATTGTAATTTATTTTGGAGATACTTGGTTCATACTTGAAACAAAATCGTTGCATCTGTATCAGTGGCATATCTAACCATACTTAACGTGTAGTCAAATATAAAGGAATAGTATTTCAAAGTCATGTATTATTTCTTTGACCGAAAAGCTTGTATTTTATGAAATACAAGTGCACATCATTCATATAGGAAGAAAGGGAGGAGCACAAGGACAGCT
>NW_022915698.1:0-1671 GCF_012274545.1 Fukomys damarensis
AGAGAATCTGTTGAGCATTTTTCCCAGAGCAGCACTGATCTCCCTGTTGCGCAGACAGTAGATAATGGGGTTCACGAATGGGGCACCATGGTGTAGAACATGGCAGTCAGCAGGTTCCTAAGGGATGGTTTCTTTGTGGTGGGACCTAAGACAGCCACTAACCCAGCAATGAAAAACAAAAAGAGAATAGACAACTGCGGGGCACAGGTGGATATGGCTTTATTCCTGGCTTCCAGAGAATGCATCTGGAGCACAGTGGAAAAAATATTTATGTAGGATATAAATATAAAACCTGCACAGGCTAAGACAAAACAAGTACACACAACAACCATTATAAATTCAGAATGCTGTACATCTGATGATGAAATCCTCAGAATTTGAGGAATATCACAGAAAAATTGCTGGATCACATTGGTCTTGGTGAAGGGAAGCCTGAACAGAGCCCCTGTGTGGACAGCAGAGTAGACCAGACCACAGGCCCAGGAGCCAGCTCTGGCCTGGGAGCACAGACTCGGGGTGAAGATGAGCCCATAGTGCAGAGGGTGGCAAATGGCCACGTAGCGGTCATAGGACATGACCACCAGGAGGGAAATCTCCACGGATGCAAAAAGAATAGATAGGAAAATCTGTGCAGCACACTCTGTCAGGGATATGGTCTTCCTGCCTGTCATGGAATTCACGATGGATCTTGGAACAACAACTGAGATGCTGCCGAGGTCTAGCAGGGCCACATTGCTTATAAAGAAGTACATGGGAGAGTGCAGACTTGTGTCTGTCACGATGACAGTGACAGTCAGAAGGTTCCCTGTCAGTGCTCCCAGATAAATCACTAAGAACAGCACACCTTGCAGGACCTGGAGCTCCGGGGAGGCTGTGACATCCATGAGGAGGAATTCTGTGAAGACGGTGAGGTTGTCCATGTCTGTCCACCTGCCGTGGTCTCTGCAGCATCAGAGTTTAAAATGAGTAGTGGATGCTATAAGCAGAATACAGAGCACTTATTAGACCTGTGGTTTGGCTTGTAATCAGGAGCTCATGAGCCAATAAGTGAATCAATAAAATATCTTGCAAACTAGTGATTGTATATAATTCTCTTTTGATTTTCCTTCTGCAACCTGTTGGCATGCATTTACTTTCTATACTCATAGGATGAGAGAATTTAACAACACATTATTTAATATGAAGTTAAGTTCCAGAAATCTTTCATTTTTAAAGTTCTTTCAAAACAACTTTTCTAATTGCACCGGCCACCTGAGTTATTTCACCCATTGCCTTCATTTTTTGTGGCTGCCCGCACATCTACTCTGAGAACTTCTGTGCCAGCCCTCTGGTTGCAAATCCCTCCTCTGCTCCTCACTCTCTAGGTCCTAGTGTGAAGAATGACTATATAATTCTCTTTTGATTTTCCTTCTGCAACCTGTTGGCATGCATTTACTTTCTATACTCATAGGATGAGAGAATTTAACAACACATTATTTAATATGAAGTTAAGTTCCAGAAATCTTTCATTTTTAAAGTTCTTTCAAAACAACTTTTCTAATTGCACCGGCCACCTGAGTTATTTCACCCATTGCCTTCATTTTTTGTGGCTGCCCGCACATCTACTCTGAGAACTTCTGTGCCAGCCCTCTGGTTGCAAATCCCTCCTCTGCTCCTCACTCTCTAGGTCCT
>NW_022915699.1:0-490 GCF_012274545.1 Fukomys damarensis
GGACCTTCTGATAGTACAAGAGGAGTGCACATACTCACATCTCCAACTTCAGGGACTTAAAACTGTCCCCGCTTTATGAGGTCACTGTTGTGCAGGTTATAGAACTGTCGCTCTTCTGCTGAGGGAAGCTTCTAAAGAAACCAGCATGAGCTGTTCCGTGTGGTCCGTATGCCGTGGGGCAGGCAGCGAGTGTGCAAAACAGACTTGCTTAGCTGGGACGGCTTTCCTTACAGAACTGGCTCACAATGAGTCTAGGTGTCCGCTGTGCTTTGGTGTCATCTCTAAGTAATCAGCCAACGGTGTCCTTTGTCGTGTGCTCGGGTGTTGGGTCTCACTGGACTTGGACATGTCGGTAGCCTGTACAGAGAGAATCTGCTTCGTAAAGGACCAGATTTAAATTAGAAAATAAAAGGGTGCCGAAGACAGGTTTATGGAGAAAGCAGGCAGGAGCTGCCACTTGTCCTTAGAGGAATTACACAGAAAGCACTTG
>NW_022915700.1:0-278 GCF_012274545.1 Fukomys damarensis
TTTTTTTTTTCATTTTCAGTTTAGGGAAGACTTCGGCTTTTTCTTCACTACTCCATTACACATCAGCTTCTGGTTTCTTATAACTGGCAGGAAAAATAAAATCTAATTGCATTGTAACCACCGTTCTTTGTGACATTAGTTTTGGTCATTTCCCAATATGACTCCTTTTAGACAGGTGAGAAACTTTGCGGAGAGGCTAAAAGGACGACAGTGAGGGGTCAGTAGAAACTGTGTCACACTTCAGACCTGGGGTATTCCCCAGACAACGCGTGTGTTCA
>NW_022915701.1:0-215 GCF_012274545.1 Fukomys damarensis
AAGAGAGATTTCCTGAAAACCCACTTGGACTAAAAGAGAACAGGGTACCTGATCCAAGACAGGACCCTGAATTAGACTGGACAATGATTTTGTTCACCTCGTCATGTTCTGAGAAGATTGCTATTAAAATCACATTTTCTCATCACTCAAATAGGAAGAGAGGCCAAAAGCATATCTCTCCAACTCTAAACACAAATAGTATTCCACAGAAGACA
>NW_022915702.1:0-210 GCF_012274545.1 Fukomys damarensis
GTTAGTATACTAACCTAAAATTGAACCTATCTCAAAGTTTGCAGAGTTGTGGAGGTTTCTGTGCACTCAGAGCAGCTAGGCACTCTTTTAAGCCTTAAGGGCTTTTCTGGTACAAGCGCCTCACACCAGTGTTTCAATCTCTGCCAAGCAGAGACCTACAAACAAAAAGGAATACACTTGTTCTCCATATAAGATGTGGACTTCACTGGT
>NW_022915703.1:0-2060 GCF_012274545.1 Fukomys damarensis
GCTGCTAATCCCTCACAGTGCTGCTTTCTGAAAAGCTCATGTGCCACTGTCTAAACCTTCTCAGTGCATTGCTCCAATTGAGCTGGGTTCCATGACGGGACCAATTTAGCATCTCTGAGAAAGAGGGCGTTACATAGGTTTAATTTAGGTGGAGAGTCTCGTATAGCAGAGCCCAGCTCCCAATTGCATGGCCTGTGATGCTCAGTCTCCCACTTGATTCTGTGATTTCCTGGAGAATTAGGACACCTTCTGTTTATGTTCCTGCTTTCATGATCTTCTCTCATTTCATTAACTTTCACCTTGTTTTCCCTATATAAAACAACATTTTCCCTAAGAAATACATATAACATTTCAGAAAAATCTTTTGGTGTCTTTGAGTATTCTCCCTCTCTGAATTTCTATTTGTCCCCACCCATTTCCTCTCCAGGTAAAAAAAAAAATTCCTATTTTTCTGTCTTTCAGAGCATGACAGTTTATTGAAAACTTTCTCCGTGTTGAGTGTTAGTCTTAATCCTTTGCATAAATTATCTCACTTAATTTCTGTAAAACCCTATGAAGGATCCTCTTTCTTTATGCTTATTTTGTAGGTGAGAAAACTGAGGCAAAGAACAGTTAGGTGACTTGTCTAAGGTCACATATCTAGCAAGCGAAGGAGATGGGATTCAAACTTAGGAAGTTTGGATCCAGAGCCACACTCTCAGCCCTGACACTGTACTGTTTCCTATTAAAGCTTTCTGCTAGGCAAATTCAGGATTCTCCAAAAGAGGGAAGCTGGCGAAAGAACATTTTTTTAAAGAACATTTTTCAATTTCTTTAAATATGCATATTTCTACATTTTGTATTGGACAGGCACATTGACAGTTGTCGATATTGGAGATATTGTGTTTATTGACTCTAAGACACTGTTGATAGGAGCAAGCAGCATTATTTTATGCATCATATAAACTATGGCACTAGATCTTAATAATAGCCTAGCTTGACTTACAACTTGTCATATTGCTTTAAAGTTTATTTAAGAGCAGCCTAGGGTCTAGGCAATTATCTCCTGCCCTCAGTCTCAATAACATATTACATGGCTTTATCTACTTACAGATCTTTCTTGCTTAGATCCTGTAAAGAGATCGCTTGTTATTTTCTAAGAATACATAAAATTGCAATTATCCCTTCAATATCCACTATTTGTTTTAGTAATATCATACTGACATCCTACTATTCTATTTCTGTCTTTTTCTAAAAACAAAATAATCATTTTTGTTTTAATGTGGAATCATAGCATATTTTTGAGCATCCCTTTCCTTTTTATTATGGAAATATTTAAACATAAAAAAATGGGAAGAATAGAATAATTAGCTTTCATGAATCCATTATCTAATGCCAACAATTTCCAACATTTTGCTGCTCTGCTTCGAAGACATTTTAAATGGTAATTAAACTTGGTACATGAATGAAGATTGTGGAGAATATCTCTGACAAGTTGGAGGTGGCTCTCAGTGACAATTCTGCTGTAACTACTGCCTGACTGGGAGGGCCTGGAGGTCATGATTACTGTAAAGTGAATTACAATTTCAGAGATGTGAAAATGTTAAAAAAAAAAGTTCATCATAGAATTAATGGCAGGCAGCAGGAATGAAGTAAGGCTGCATTTCAAATATATAGTGGTGTTTTGGTTTGTGTCTAGATGTCCCCCCAAACTCTCATGTGGTCATAGATGGCTAAATCTGGAATGTGTGATGCTAGGATTAAGGGTGTATGATTATTAAACCAATACAAGTGAGTGATTGGTTGGTTTGGCACCTTCCTAATTCCAGTAATCTGGATGGGATAAAAGGGCAGAAGGACACTGTTGAGGTCCCTTGTTGCTTTTGCTACCACGTGGGCACCATGAACTCTTTCTCCTCTGTGATGCCCCTCCTGTGTCCCTTGTTGCTTTTGCTGCTTGAACCACCAAGAACTGTTGCTTCTCTGCCACATGCCACCCTGTTTTGGAACCAGCTGATTATGGAGCGAAACCTCTACAAATTGTGAGCTCAATGAACCTTTCCCCCTTTAACTTTGAGTGT
>NW_022915704.1:0-704 GCF_012274545.1 Fukomys damarensis
AAAAAATTTTTTTTTTTTTTTTTTTTTTTTGTACCGGGAATTGAACTCAGGTCCTTGCACTTGCAAGGCAGGCCACGGAACCGCTGAGCTAAATCCCAGCCCTAAAATACCAAAATCTTAAGGGAAGACAGAAGGTAGCCCTGCTCGGCTCCTTCAGTTAGTATCATTCACCCCTGCTGCACAGAGGAGGAAGAGGGGGTGGCATGTGCTTGGCACCCCCAGAAGCTGCGCCAGAGAGTAAATGCACCTGAGCACCTGCCAGACACCTACTGAAGAGAAGCACATAAAGGTGCTGGCTTTTCCCTTGGCGCTGGAGCTTGTTTGCTTTCTCCATGTTTTCTCTCATCCTTTTTAAAAGGCTATCTTCCCATTCACAAATAGGAATAAAAATGAATTGTAAAAATTTTAAAATGTTTGACCTCACTAATAATAATTTTAAAAAATTCAAATGAACAGTACCAGGGGGCTGAGGATGTGGCTCTGTAGCAGAGTGCTTGCCTAGCATGTGTGAGGCCTTGGGTTCCTTCCCCAGTACCAGAAACAAACAAACAAACAGTATTAATGTTACATTTCCCCCTATAAATGTTTCAAGTTAAAAAAAATAAAGAGTGGACTGGGGATTTAGCTCAGTGATTCCACTGCCTGCCTTGCAAGCACAAGGACCCAAGTTCAATCCTCAGTACCCCCCCCCCAAAAAAAAAAAA
>NW_022915705.1:0-202 GCF_012274545.1 Fukomys damarensis
TGAGTTGATATTTAATTTTCTTCCTCCCAGTTTTGGAGGTTGAAACCAAAGCCTTCACAGTGAGTTTATATCCCTAGCCTTCTTTAGTTAAAATAGCAAGGCAGGGCCGGGGACTTAGCTCAGTGGTTCTGCCTCCGCCTACCTTGAAAGCTTGCAAGGTCCCAAGTTCAATCCCCAGTACCAAAAAAAAAAAAAAAAAAAA
>NW_022915706.1:0-374 GCF_012274545.1 Fukomys damarensis
ACAGGGAAACTACCCAGTAGACGAATGCCTCTCGGGTCACACTCACCAACCCTAACCCTAACCCTAAGCCACCACCTGGTTCCTAAGCTCCCAGAAGGCGGTCCTTGAAATCCTTGAAATCCGGCCATGTGGCAGAGCCTAAGGCGCAATCTCATGCCGCTACTAACTAGGGAAGCCACACGCCAATAGCCAGGGAGAGCAACTGCCAGCCTATCACTCACCGGAATCCTATCCCCAGCGCTAACAGGAACCCTGACCCGAGAGGAGGGACTTCGACTTCGACTCCAACATCGTTCCTCAGCCTGGACGTTCAACTAACCGCGACACCCACCGTGCAGCGCTCGGGACACTACCCAGGGAGGAAAATGTGGGGC
>NW_022915707.1:0-222 GCF_012274545.1 Fukomys damarensis
TGAAATTTAATAATATTGCATAATAAATCAAATAATTTTACACTAAAGTAAAATAAATTGAAACAATGAAGTTATAAATTCTAAATATCCTTTGAATTATATGCTCTGAAAGTCCTTCTTTACCTTTTATAATGAGTCTTGGTTTTACTTATTTTTCTGGAATATTGAAGGATTAAATTATTAAAATGGATTTGTACGTAGTTGCAGAAACTCTTGGTGTTT
>NW_022915708.1:0-362 GCF_012274545.1 Fukomys damarensis
ATATTTATTATTTAGAGCACCTAAGCAGTGCCATCTGGAGTATGTGCCGGATTTCAGATTTCCACTGCTTTGCAGAATCTTCACCATAAAACTTAGCAGAGATGCTAAAAACCCAGAGTCACAATCAGATGAATTACTGCTATTGGAATTTTTATCAGTTATTCAGGTAACATATTTGTAGAGGAAAACCTACCCCAGAGCAAAACTGGAAGAATTGGCAGGAATATACCTTATGGTCCTATAAATTTTCACCTTTCAGATTCCCTTACATTTCCAGAGTATGCCGTCATTAATACTGCTTTAAGGGCATTCAAGTTGTCCCTAGTGAGCATTCTTCTACTAATTCTAACCACCTTCTAAGA
>NW_022915709.1:0-406 GCF_012274545.1 Fukomys damarensis
AAACTGACTTCTTTCGCTTTAAATGGCTAAGCAGCGAGAGAAGCTGTTTCCTGGGGAATACTGTTCTTTAAACCGCAGAAGCCCTCTGCAAAGTGCGTTTGTGTTCTAACGTCAAACTGAATCTATCCCCAAGTATACAGAGTTTTGGAGGCTTGTGTGCACTCAGAGCTGCTAGACACTCTCTTACGCCTGAAGGGCTTGTGTGCTAAAAGTGCCTCACAACAGTGTCTCAATCTCTGCTAGGCAGAGACCTAAAAACAAAAAGGAATACAGTTGTCCTCCCCATAAGAGGTGGACATCACTGGTAATCTCACAGAACTGTAGCACCTTTCTCTGTGGAGTTCTTCACATTCATGAATCTGACCACTTTCACTTTAAACGGCTAAGCGGCGAGAGAAGCTGTTTC
>NW_022915710.1:0-778 GCF_012274545.1 Fukomys damarensis
CACATCCTTCACCCACAGTTGAATGTGTCTGTGACTGTGGGTTATGCTTGTTCTCTGTGTCCGGACTGTTACTCGGAGGCTGAAACCATGCCTCTTGTTTCCTTCCTCTCTGAAAGTCTTGGCACTGTTCCAGAAGCTGGGTCTAGGCCCAATCCCTTGTGTATGGCAGAGCCTCCTGGGCAACGGTGTGGTCCCCACAGTGACCTGCTGACGTTGGTCCGTGATTTCATAGTGTGGGGGTATTGCAGTCCTGGTGGGGACGTCTGTTCTGCAGAGCTCACCTCCACCGTGCAGATCTCGTTTCCTTGTATCAGGAATGCGATCCCCGGGCTTGCCAAAGCCATGCAGTTTGATTTATATCCCAGTGACCTGGGACTTAGCAAACTTCCACTGCCCACCACTCATCATATTTTCAGCCCCTGGGAAAGAGGCCCTGTGCTTTCTCCTGGTGTCTCCACTTTGTGTCCAGCTGGATGTCTGAGCCGTGAATTCGCTGCTGCTCAGGCCAGCTACAGACCCTTCGGGGACCTCAGGAATATACCTTGTGCCAAAGAGCACTGTCCCAATGGCTCCCTTGCTGAGCTGCGCCCTGTAAGGCCCGTTTCCCCTCCGTGGATTTAATCTTTGCGTGAGCAGACTTGGGCAGCACGGGACAATGTTCAAAGCCTGCTGCTGATGGGTCTTCCACCACCGGGCTGCTTGATCTAAATGCTCTTCTGTGGCTCCTTATTTTTCTCCTGCTTTCTAGGAAAGAGCTTTCCGGAAGCACAATCTCTAT
>NW_022915711.1:0-1507 GCF_012274545.1 Fukomys damarensis
TATGGTGCCCCCATGAAACAATAACAGCCCCAAAGTGCCAGCTGTTAGCATTGAGTCTCTTGGGGGACATTTCAGATCTAAACCATAAGGGCTGATGTTTCATGTAATTTGAATCTCACATAAAAAGCCACGTGTTTTTTATTTTGTTTCAGTAGTTGGGATTGAACCCAGGCCTCTGTGCTGGTCAAAGCCTCCTGCCTGAGTGCCCACAGTAATGGTATTACAGGCAGTAGTGTCACATTTGGCTTGCCATGCTTTTTTAATCTGCATATTTTGATAGAAGGCAATACATGTGTCCTTATACACTAATAAGCCAAGTATTCTCATAATCTCAGCTCCAGCTGCACAAGGAAAGTAAGCTATACCATTCAAATAATAATTCCACTCATTTTTCAATGAAAAATAAATAAAATTAGAAAAAAAGTAAGAAAAAAGAATGGGAGAAAGAAGGGAGAAAGTGAAGGAAGCAGAGAGAGAAGGAACTTCATGCCTTTGCACCTTGCTTTCAGTAATACAAAGTTACCTAGCAGCTGTACATTTATCAGCCTCAAAGCGGAATGAGGCTATTTTTAGCCATAAATAATAAACCAAAAAATAATCTAATGCAAATAGTCCACCACAGAGATAATGATTTCTTTTTGCCAGATTAAATTTTGCTCCAAAGTGGCTCCTCAAACTTCTGAATTTCACTCAACAGAAAAGGAGGAAAAGGATGAAGAGGGGCACTGCCTGGATTTGGCACCCTTTGCATGCATGACATTTGCTCCCGTCAGTCGGAAGCTAAGTGCAATTGGTGAAAGAAAGAGCAGTCGTATTAGTAATTCATCCATTTAACCATGTGGCCCATGAAGAGTCTAGATTTCAGCAATTAAGGAAGAACAAATTAATTATATCTGAAAAACAGTGACTGATAATGACAGCTCAGTCTGGAAGAGAAAGTCTCAGTGGCAGCTGTAGAAAAAAAGACTGCTGTGTGCATCTTTGGGATTGTATGGTTTTGTATGGTTTTGTAGTGTTTGGAAGACAGGACAGAGTGAACTTCCAACAAACAGTGGTTTTGAAAATGTTATCACTCTTCAGTGGAATTACTTCCAGTGAGAAGAGCAAGTTCACTTTCTTCCTTGTCCCATAAAAGGGCATATTTAATGGATAATTTGATGAGTCAACTTGACTGGGGCATGTGATACGCAGGTATTGGGACAAACAGCATTTTGCTGTTTGTGTGAGAATGTTCCTGGATGAAATTAACATGTGAGTAAGTAAACAAAGCAGATGATCCTTCCAATGTAGGTGCATCTCATCCAATCAGCTGAAGACCCAAATGAAACAAGAAGCCTAGCCTACCTGAGCAAGGCAGCTTAGGACTCAAACTAGAACATCAGCTCTCCTAGGTCTCCATCCTACCAGAAAGCCTGCACATTTTAGACTTGCCAGCTTCCATAATGTGAGTTATTTTCTTATTTTATGTACTACACACACATGAACACACACACACACACACACACAC
>NW_022915712.1:0-211 GCF_012274545.1 Fukomys damarensis
AGCATGAGATTTCACCTTAGGCTCAGCCACAGTGGAGGAGGTCGAGTACTGCCCTCCGGGAAGTTAGGAATCAGGTGGTGGGCTAGGGTTAGTGTTAGGACAGGGGAGCACGAACCGGCAGGAATTCACACAGCAGACAATTTTGGCTGTGAGAGGTAAGGTGAGGGCAGTGACTTTTGTGAAGCTCGGATGAGCCGTGGTTTTCCCTCGG
>NW_022915713.1:0-205 GCF_012274545.1 Fukomys damarensis
TTCCCAAATATGTCAGTAAGTATAAAAGGAAGAGATTCTATTGTATTCTTTTGATATTTTGGAGGCATTTTTTTTTCTTTTATTATTCTTGTCAGAGAACAGAAATCTGTAAGGAAATCACACACACACACACACACACACTCACACACACACACACACACACACAATCCCACTTTGCTTTTGATTTGAAAAAGGTAGCAATTTT
>NW_022915714.1:0-298 GCF_012274545.1 Fukomys damarensis
CCACCCCTGCCTTTGTCTCGTCCCTCTCAAGACTGGCTTTGGAGCAGGTCTGGGTAACCACTGCTCCCTCGGCCTAGGATTTGGGACTTCCGGTCCTAACAGCCAGGAAGTGTCCCCAAACCAGGATGAGCGGCCTCCCCGACAGCTCCTGCCTCTGGCCACCCCAACCTCAGGCCACAAAGGAGCCCTGTGTGCTCCCGAGACTTCTCCTCCTCTTTCGCCCCATCGCCACACCCCGCTGCTGCAGACACCTGCTCCAGGGCGGCCCCCTCTGCACAGCGGGAAAGCGTCCTGGGAC
>NW_022915715.1:0-257 GCF_012274545.1 Fukomys damarensis
CTCAGGTGATTGATACCTATTTAGAATATCAATCACTGCTATTTTTCCCCAGGGGAAGCACATGTGTATAGTAGTTTCTGTATATTAGTTTTGACCAATAAAATACTTTTAAATTATATATAGAGACTACAGGTATTTTATTTATAAAGCATTTTGATATCATTTTCTTTGGACAACGATGTGGACAGAAACATATCACAACTTTAAAGATATCTTTACTTTTAATAACTTCAGATAAATCCACTTTAAATTGTTGT
>NW_022915716.1:0-605 GCF_012274545.1 Fukomys damarensis
AAAAAAAAATGAAGAATGTCCCTACTCTAGAATTTCTGACTTGATTATTCAGAGTTGATTGAGGGCTAGGTATTTATAACATTCAGAAGCTTACCGTGAGATTCAGATGCGTAACTGGGATTGAGAACCAGGGGATTCAGTAAACTGGTGCAAGGATTTGGACTTTAGGAACCCATATGTAGGTCTACACCTGATCTTACAATGTATTCCAATGTAGAATATTGGAAATCATCATTGCCACCTCTGAGTCTCAGTGTTGTCTTAAAATTGTGTAATAAATGCCTTAACTACCTCTCAAGGGTGGGTATAAAGAATAAATGAAGTTCTATAGGCACAGATTTTCTCAAGGTGGGAGTTGTGTCTTAGTGTAGGATTATAGTATTTTGTTTTTATCTAAAGTTAGTATAACTAATGAATATCCTTTAAAGTTCTATTTCTCATTCAGATAATTTCTATACATTTGAACTATCTTCAATATGATGTTATTATTGATGTTTGAATAAAACCAAGCAATTTTATAAACTACCAAAAATAATATTAATTTGAGACTAATGCTTATTCAAAATACTGCATAGTTTCTTATTACCTAAATCCATTTGATGACC
>NW_022915717.1:0-207 GCF_012274545.1 Fukomys damarensis
TGTGGGTCACAGGGCCCGACCGGGTGACGGGGACCTCTAGCCCCATGTGTACATTTGAAGTTGCGGGGGGCGGGCAGCCAGAGGCTGCAGTTTGAAAACCTGTGGGTGTCGTCCGGTGAGAGGTGCCGGCTCCCTGCAGAGGGCGCTGGTCTGGAGTCCCGACCCAACACACCCCTCCCTTCCAGAAGTGCTGAGACCTAAAGGTGT
>NW_022915718.1:0-244 GCF_012274545.1 Fukomys damarensis
TTGGTCCCAAGCAGTAGTGACTAGGTCACAAATGTCAACAAATAAGTCTGGGAACCAGGTGTTGGGAGGAGTCACCTTGGAGGTGGAATTAGCTATGGTGCCAGTTTTTGTATTGTAGATGACCCAAGTTATATTTAATGGCTGGTGTGGATTTAGCCCAATAGGGTCACTTACCACTGTCGGCAGGATCAGCAGGAGTACAGTTGCTTGTAGATATGATTTCATTTTCTTTTTCTATAAGAGA
>NW_022915719.1:0-371 GCF_012274545.1 Fukomys damarensis
CTGGACCTCGGAAATTTGGGATTAATAACAACAAAAATGTGCTGATGAACAATTCTCCAAGTGTTATCTGTGTTCTGGCTCCTTTTCTCCATCTAGTGTCCATCTTGTGCAGGGGATTGGGCATCTCTTCTCTGTTCTACTTGGCTCATCACACCTGTTGTCAGCAAATAGACTGGGCCTTTATTTTCAACTGTGCTTGGCTGTCCCTCTCCTGGTCCATGCAGGAAATTCTTCCCAGGGCTTTTTCTGTCTGTTGGCTCTTAGCATTCATTAATCTCTGCTCCACATGCATCCTGACCCCGATTTAGTATTCAGGTACTTCTTAGCCTTTGGCTTCAGCTGCCAGTTACTCTGTTCCACAGATACACCTG
>NW_022915720.1:0-339 GCF_012274545.1 Fukomys damarensis
AGTTCTATTACTGGAGCTCTGAAACTAGGGTAAATGTGTCTCTGTGTGGATGATTTACTTGCACACCTCCCTGGTGAGTGGGGATTATATCTGTGTTCTCTTAAGAACACCTCTATACCGAGTCCATGACTCTAAGGTCACTCAGGCTAGAGAGACTACACTGCTAGCTGCATATTAATGCTTTTGAAAAAGCAATTAATTTGTGTGATTACATCACTGGTACTGCTATGTTATTTATTTATTTATTTTGCTTTGGAAATGTATAATAATTGTGTAGGATCTTCACTATAAAAATGGGGAAAATAGGTGAGGGGGAGGAGGTGAAGGGAAGTCAGGGGT
>NW_022915721.1:0-228 GCF_012274545.1 Fukomys damarensis
ACTCACTATGTAGTCCAGCTGGTCTCGAACTCACAGCAGTTCTCCTGCCTAAACCTCCCGAGTGCTGAGATTACAGGGGTGCACCGCCACACCCAGCTCCATTTTTTCATTTTCTCCTATTGTTTTCCTTTTCCTTATTACCTTTCCCTTACCCTTCCCACTATGCCTACACATTTAGCCCTTTTCTTCCTATTTCACATTGTCAATTATCTCATTAGGATCTTATGT
>NW_022915722.1:0-220 GCF_012274545.1 Fukomys damarensis
ATGATACCCAGGATATCATTAATAAAATGAAAAGACAATGTATGAAATGGAGTAAACACTATACATATCATGTATGTAATGACTGCTAACATTCAATATATGTAAAGCATTTTTGAACTTCAAATAAAATAATTGCACCCAAAGCATTTAATATTATACATAGTGAACAGGAACTATTACTGCAATCATTAACTCAAATAGGGTCAAATAAAGGTCACAG
>NW_022915723.1:0-508 GCF_012274545.1 Fukomys damarensis
AAACTCCACCAAAAAACTTCTAGACTTAATTGACAGATTCAGTGGAGTATCTGGATACAAGGTAAATACTCAAAAATCAGTAGCCTTCTTATACACAAATAACAGACAGACGGAAAGAGAAATAAGGGAAAAAATTCCTTTTACAATAGCATCCAAAAAAATGAAGTATCTAGGAATCAATCTAACAAAAGAAACAAAAGATCTCTACACTGAAAACTACAGCACTCTGAAAAAAGAAATCGAAGAGGATATAAAAAAATAGAAAGATATCCCCTGCTCCTGGGTAGGAAGAATCAACATAGTGAAAATGGCCATACTACCAAAACTGCTATATACATTTAATGCAATGCCAATTGAAATTCCAACACTATATTTCACAGAACTAGAAAAAAGAGTCCAAAAATTCATTTGGAACCAGAAGAGACCTAGAATAGCAAAAGCCATGATAGGCAACAGTCACATGGCACCAGGTGTTACAATTCCCAATTTGAAACTATACTACAAAGCC
>NW_022915724.1:0-211 GCF_012274545.1 Fukomys damarensis
CTGCACTCTATCAACCTGCCAAGCAGGATTAGCTGATCCTTTTCCAGACTGGTTTCCAAATAGCAAGTCTGAAAAATGAGGTGCTGTGAGTTCCAGATATTCCAAAAAGCACCAGCTGTTTGGGTGCGTAGTAACTAAGGCCTACAAGCATTCCTCATTCTTCAGTGGTTATTTCCAGGTAACCTTCCTCATTCCAGATCCTGGGCCTGCT
>NW_022915725.1:0-222 GCF_012274545.1 Fukomys damarensis
GATGAGTGTGTAGTGGTCCATTCCCATTTTATACATGCAGACGTGGCTGCCCAGCAGGGCTCCACAGTTGGCTCCAGGACTTCATCTAGTGCATGTCAGGATTGAGCGAACCTCAGGACCCTTCCCTGTTGGTCTCCAAAGACCCTGCCTTCACCTGGTACCCACTCTGAATGCTGCACCCACAGTCATTTCCTTGGGGTCTGAGTTGTTCCCAGCAGACCG
>NW_022915726.1:0-1014 GCF_012274545.1 Fukomys damarensis
AAGCTCCTCAGTGCCAGATCCCACAGTATTGTTTATGCCCAAAACATGCTGTAAGCAGTGCAGCCAACAAAGGGTTAAACCCCTGCATTGGCTTCCTTGAAGAAGAGAGTTTGCTTGAAGCTGTGTGACCCACAGAAACATCTACTTAGCCCTACCTGAATGCATGGGTTAACGTGACCTGCACACTAACAGTCATGGCAGAGACCAGGGTAATGGCCAGTGAAGCTTTCGGGCTGTTAGGACATAACATAATTAGCTTAGGTCTCTGTAAATCCCACCCAAGTTCCACGTGCACAACTACTGCCTTCATAGCCTTGAGCACAATGCTTTCGTTACAACCATATATTCTGTCTATCTTGTTTCTAATATGAAAATGCGTTGACTCTTCTTATAAAGCCTTAAGAACTCACCGAGGATGTCAGCATCTAATTCTCAAGTCCAATCCATTTCTTTACACATACAAGACATTACTGTGACAAAGAGACAACTTTAATTATACCTGAGAGTTTGGTGTTTAAGAACTTGATTTTCTCAGGATTTAAAGTGATATTACAGTCAAAATAATGCTTCATTTTCACTTTATGTAAGAGATCTGGGGACAAAAGGACAAATCACGAGTAACTGGGAGACTTTCAATAGAAGCTTCCTGATAACCACAAAGCAATAACGAGAAGAATCCAGAAAGAGCTCATAATACCACCAAACCGAACAGGAAGACAGAGATAGAGCGAGAAGGCATGTATTAAACAAGCAGAACCAACCCATTAAAATTGGAAGTCAGACATCCTTATCCTATGATAATTACATTGAATTTATTATTACTTGGAATACCTGGAAATTATTGAAAATACTGAAACTCATTGATAATTACTTTAAATTATCTTGCCAAATTAAAAGAAAGTCAGGGATTGGATTGTGAAAAAGACCCAAATTATATGCTTCTAGGAAAACATTACCTCACTTTGAGGACACACAGAGACGCAAAGTAAGAGGATGGGAAAGCACAGTGCTAGA
>NW_022915727.1:0-205 GCF_012274545.1 Fukomys damarensis
CATCCTTCAGCTCCTCCTGTCCTACCCTATGCTATCCTGACTGGATCTCTGTAAATTGCCCAGGCTGGATTTGTAATACTCCAGCCTTAGCCTCTCAGATTACGGGGATTACAGGTGTGTTCTACCACACCCTGCTAGCCGTGCTTCTATTAATTTGAGCCCATATGTGTATATAGTTATTGTATGAACAAGTTCGTACCACATG
>NW_022915728.1:0-4941 GCF_012274545.1 Fukomys damarensis
TTCAGTAGACACCGATATCAGGAACATTCTGTAAGCAGAATAAGCACAAGATACCCACATCCTAATCCCTGGAATCTATGAATATATAATTACACAAAGAACTTTATATATGTGATGAAATAGAGATCATCCTGTACCATCTTTGTGGACTCACTATAATCATTAAAGCCTTACAAAGGTACCAAATGTGGGCAAGAATTTCTGAGGAAGAGTAGATGTGCTGTTGGAAGCAGCAGTCAAAATGTTGTCTACATAACAAGCAACGTGAATGGTTTCTCAATCTGGAAGAAATCAGAGAAACAAATTCTTGCCCATGGTCTTTAGAAGGAACTCATCTCTGCTGGTATGTTGATTTTAGAACTTTTTATTATTGATAGCAGAAATTCATATGCACTCAGACAAAGATTGGACCCTCAAGGATGGCAGAACAAAAGATGAAGACATCAGCACTGTGGCTGGAGGCGAATCTGAAGAGATCTACCCCTCCTGATGGAAGCACAATAGACAGGCCTGAAAGCCTCCCTGAAGATAAAAAGTGGTTAGTGCCACCTGCTTCAGTAAGCCAGATAGGTATCAGTTGCACAAATGGGTGGCCAGAGTATCTGTGCCCAGTTTTTTCCAAGAATGCCTTTTTTCTTTCCATATTTCATTTCTCCAGTGAATCAGTATTACCTGTGACTATACTTGTAATACTACAGGTTGATTATAGTTAGATCCACATTGTATCCATGTTGTGATTTTGCTATATAAAATATTCTTGACCAAAACCTCAGTGGCCACCCACTTGGGACCCTCTTGGAACTCCAGGAGCTATTCTTATCTTTATTTCTAGTAAAAGTCTCCTAACTTCTTCCCTTAGTTCTTGACTTCATTCCACTTTGTTGTGAGACTCTGCGCATCTGACATCTAATAGGTTGGGAGTTATCTTCCCTCTCATACTCTTCTGTCTTCCATAATTATGTGATAATATAATTGCATTGTTCTAAGCCACTGAGTTTGTGATAATTTGTTTTGGCAGCAATAGGTAACCAACTCAGAGCTCACAGAAAAGACCAGGCCAGCCTCCCTTCAGAACAGACCAACAAGCATACAGAAGGGACCATGTGGATGAACTCTAAAAGGCAGAGAGAGTATTTGTCTGAAAAATATTGGCTTTTGGAGAGATGTTTTAAACCCAAAACAAGCATAAAATTCTCTTAATGGCCAAGTGTAAAGTTTTTTTTTTTTTCTTCTGTTACTTGTTTGGAGGATTCTCACAGAAAAAAAAAAAAGCAGCAATAGAATTAAATTCAGAAGAGGTAAGTCAATTCACTTCTGCAAATTTATGCCCTGTTTAGAAGTCATACTTACGTTAATGCTGAGTTTTTATCACATGCCAGGCACCATCCCTTGTACTGCAACTATTAGCTCCTTGAATGGTCACAACAAAACTGTGAGGAAAGTTCTACCATTGTTACCTTCATTTTGAAAGACACAGAAACTGAGGTATCAAAAAATCAGGCAATTAGCCAAACATCTTTCAGTTTTTAAGTTATAAAGCCAAAATATGAACACAAACAAATCTGAAGGAAATGCAGAAATATGAAAACAGTTTGATTTATTTTGTTGGCAGAATTATACATTTGTTTTTTGTTTTAATTTTTACAAATGACATGATAAACCCACGATCATACTTTTTTAAAAATACATATTTGCAATTTGAAAGCTGTGAACAAATTATATCCTGAAATTATCAGCCAGAGGAGTTTGAAAAGCAAACATTTTTTAGAAATGTTAAATTGGGCAACTTGCTTATTCATTCCTAGTTTCAATTCTCCTATTTATGCAAGTGATAATAATGCCTATATCAGAAGAATTTTGTGCATACAGTGCTTGAAACATAGTCACACAACAAATGTTTTTTCCTGTCTCTTCCAAAAGCTTGCATTTGATATTCTTTGGAACTAAACTCAGTAATGTGGCTGTTTAAAAGAAGGGATCATATTGTCTATACGTATATCAAGATGTTATGTTGTAAACCTTGGATAGACACAATAAAAATTGAAGATTGGCCAACAAATCTGTGTCAGTCACAATGTACCAGATACATTATACTGGGAGCTTTCTTTCAACTCTTCCTACCTTTCAGTTTTAATAATGCTTGTATAAGAAAATGAAATCTGAGTTACAACTTGTTACAATGGGATTTGCATCATTGGGCCCCAGAAGTCAGACTTACCTTCTGTTCTCCTGTATATTCATTCTTCCCTCAGAGGTTAGTTCTCCACTAATGTGGCTGGTCACATGCTGCTGGTGGTGAATAGGAAGTAGGAATGGGGTATCAGTAGAGGTGTAGGGTAGATATTGTTGAGCAGTTTTGTCCAGGTGTGATGGTGCACTTGAGAGGCTGAGGCAAGAGGATTGCTGTGAGTTCCAGACCAACCTGGTATACATAGTGAGTTGAAGGCCAGTCTGAACTACGTAGCGAGACCCTATCTCAAAAAAATTATGTAGCATTTTCTGGAAACTCTCTGCAGTTGTAGGTGCCGTAAAGAAGATAATTATTCTCTTCACGGTCTCATCATAACCAAAAGATCCCAAAGGATTGCTGCTTCTAACAGTGAGCCCTCAAGTCCTATTGACTTGACCTAATAAAATCAACCCTGTTTCTATCGACACACAGAAATGCTTAGAAAAATACAATGCCTTCAATGGATTCTTGTGTATAGTACAGTGTACAAAGCCTTTCTTTAAACTTACAGACAAATATTTTCTGTGTACTTGTGAGAAACTGTCCTATATTGCAGCTGTGTGTACTTCTCTGTTTAGCAACATGGATACAATCATTTAATTAGCACATTATTACTAAAGAGTATTCTGTGTATGTTACCCTTGTAAGATGCTCTGTTCTAAGTAATATTTAAAAATATAGCAAAGAATGTGTCAAGTTGAAAGGATAGAACAAAAAGATGAAATCATCAAATGAATAAATAAATTCATTGAGCCTAAGACCAGTAGTGAAAACTGAACAAAATTAAGAGTCATGAGAAAGAGAAGTAGCACGCTGTTAGAAGTGATATGAAAAGTGATAGAGGGTTGATGGAGTGCTAATCAGTCACTGTATCTCAAACATTACTCCAGCAATGAATTTTGATATTTTTGGCCTTAGGTCATTATAATATCATAAAAGAAAAAAGGTAAATAGTATTTCTGTTACATTAAGAAAAAAAAAGAATCTTTTCACTTCCCTGGCACCAACTGATTAATAAAGACCTGGTACTTCTCAAAAATCTTAGGTTGACATCAAATGAGAATTTCTTTTTCTCCTTTGACTAGAGAACTGAGTCCCTCTATTTATATTGTTGCCTCTATCTCTGTGATTGCATTCCTTCCACTGAACAGCTTATTCATGTGAAACTAGAAAGCATAAAATGAAGAATATACCATTTTCCACACTTCTCATGCTTAGTCAATCCATGACAAAAATAATGAAGATAAGATTAATACAAAATAAAACTTGAGAGATGGTTTTAGTCACCTCAAATGAGATCTATACTCTCTACTTTATTTATTTATTTTATTTTTTGCTCAAAACAACCCTTTAAAATACTGCCCTAGTAAATCCTGGACAGCTGGCATTTGGGCTGATTACATAATAGTTTGGGGCTACAACTATGGAATTATAGCATTAGAATTTAGCAGGCTTAACACACAAAAGTAGCATCAGCAGGAGTCCATACATTGTGGATGAAACTTGCTTTGTGTATACACCCTGGATGTAGGAGGGGAAGGAGTAATTCTATATCGGGAAGATTACCACTCAAAGGTTATATGAAATGTCTCAGTGAGTCCTGGATTAACACTAAACCTCTGTGTTAACAGCTTGATGTAATACAGCAATTTTCTGCCTTTAACATCCAGCCCTGGCCAAACTATACAGCTGAGAGGTAAACCCAAGGACTCTTCTGTCCACATCCAGATTCTCTCAGGAATCTTTGATTTGTTTGGGATAAATGTGAGGACTCAAGTGATAAAGACAAACACAAGAAACTAGCACAGGGATAATTGAAAAAAAGATAATTTTGATACTGTACATGTTTTCTAAATAATATACTAATTTAAGGAAAAATTATTTTGAAAAGATATATGCTTCTTTAGTTAACCAGATAGTAGAAAGTATGTAAAAGAAAGACAAGATTGCAGGGCCACAATTATGGATTTCTTTATCTCTACAAAATTATGTTACTGAGTTCTTGGAAACAAGGGTTAGGAATGAATTGCATAACTTAAAAGCATCTGGACAGAATTCAGAAACCTGTTGACTATTTAATCAGCATGGCATCAAATTTGGATGTTTGGAAGAAGTGCTAGATCTTTTTCTAGTTCTTTTTTTTTTTTTTTCAGATATTTTGACTTTTCTGAGCAGAGTCGCTGAGTCAACTTCCCAGGCAGTACAGGATAAATGGGTAAGTACAGGATGTTTGTGCCTATAGGACCTTTTAATGTAAAGGGAAGAGATTAATGATACTAGGATCTGAGGGAGAGAGACCATGAGGAAAACTTCATATTATTTTCTCCTTAGCCACTTCTGGGATCCTTTGAACTCAGATAATTCCTTTACTAACTGCCTGAATGTGATATTTTGTTAGTGGACTAATGCAGATAGAAGGACTGGAATAACTGCACAGTGGTTTTATAAGGATTCTTAATTTAACAAAGCCATCAGATATGGGGAGTGGAATTTTTTCTGAAACTGAGCTATTGCTGACTTTGTGTGCCATATCATATTGATTCATGTTAGCAAGAAAATGTTAGAAGTTGCCATCAGAAATGTGTCTAAGGAAAAGATAGTAAATTGCATTGATTCATGTTAGCAACAAAATGATAGAAGTTACCATCAGAAACTTGTCTAACTAAGGAAAAAATAGAAGAGCACTAAAGCTTTTACATTTGAATTTTACT
>NW_022915729.1:0-309 GCF_012274545.1 Fukomys damarensis
TCTATCAGACATTGTCTCACATTATTCTTTGTCGAGTGTCTATTGTCTGTACAGTTTCTAAGCAATGATGGTGTCTTTGCACAACTGCATTCCTAGCCCAGGACTGAGCTCAGGCCCGGGAGAGTTGTGTCTGCAGTGGGCGTGAGGAGAACTACACCGAGAGCCCCCAGAAACCTGCGTGTTGCTGGGTCACCTTCACCTCAGCTTTAAACCTCCCCATTCTCAGACAACTGCACAGCCAGTTGTGCATGAAGAGAGAAATTAAAAGCAAACAACAAAAGCCTTGTGTTTATTAAATGCCACAGAAAT
>NW_022915730.1:0-238 GCF_012274545.1 Fukomys damarensis
ATTGTAGATCACGCTGCAATGAACATGCCAGCACAAGTATCTCCTCAACATCCTGACTTCATTGTATTGTAATATATATCCTGAAGTAGGGTTACTGGCTCATAGTTCTATGTTAATTACTTTTTCATAAAGGCTTTACCAATTTGTATTTCCACTAACACTATGCAAGTTTACCCTTTTTTATTTTGGCCAACATTGCCTATCTTACGGTCTTTTGATATAGAGATTTCAACAACTG
>NW_022915731.1:0-444 GCF_012274545.1 Fukomys damarensis
CTCCACAGGGTCGCTGAAAACAGGGCAAGGGAGCAGGCCTCTGATAAAGGGATTCCTTCACCTTGTCACCCGGGGAGAACGGTCCTAAACTGGAGTGTGTGAGTCAATGTGCTTTAAAAATCTACTTTTCTCAGTAGAGAGGGGCAACCTTTGCATGTTTCAACTTTTGAAAGTATCCGTTTGTTGGTTGATGCTACTTGTTTTACCCTATAGTTTTTGAAGCATATGCAAATATTATTTTTTCTTCACGGCAGGTGAGAACCAATCTTTTTCTTTTTTAGTTTTTTCACATGGAATGTGGATAGGGAAGATGTAGGTGAGAGTGTCCTCCCAATTTTCCAATTTGGGTCGCTCACCTCTTCCTTTCCAGCAAGGATTCTTTTTTTTTTTGGTACCGGTAATTGAACCCAGGGCCTCGCACTTGCCGGGCGAACGCTGCACCAC
>NW_022915732.1:0-458 GCF_012274545.1 Fukomys damarensis
TCTCTCTCTCTCTCTTTCTCCCCTGCTTTCAATTCTTTCACTGTAACCCAGAGTAGCCTCAAACTTGCAGAGACCCTCCTGTCTCCGTCCCCCGAGTGCTGGGATCACACCCAACTCGTCAACTTTTTCAAAGAGCTGCCAGACTCTACTCCCCGCCCCAGCACCTGCACCCTTTGGCTTTCCCACAAACAGTGCACAAGGGATCCATCTTCTCAAGGACACTTCGTCTCTCTCCTAACAAACATCTTGGCCGGGGCAGGAGGATCGCTGTGAGTTCGAGACCAGCCTGGGCTACACAGTGAGTTCCAGGTCAGTCTCTCAAAAAAACATAAACAAAAACAAACCCATCGTGGATGCCTCTTCTCAGCGTCTGCTCTCAAAGTGTCCCCCAGGCAAGTTCAGTGTCACAGCTCGTGCCCCTAAGCACTGTGGTGCCAGCCTCCTTCCTGTGGGCTCCC
>NW_022915733.1:0-216 GCF_012274545.1 Fukomys damarensis
CTCTCCTGCAAACTAGGGTCACCAAAACAGCTGAAGTCCCTGCACTTTTGGAATCTTACCTTTTTTGTTTGTTTTCTACAGAAACTTTGGGTAGGTGCCGATTTGTTTTCTTACCCTCACCTCCAACCCCGGCCTGGTCAGAGTTTATCAGGCTACCTGTAGGAGGGCCGGCTTCACAGGGGCTCTTCAGCCACACCTGGAAATACAATGTCCAAC
>NW_022915734.1:0-271 GCF_012274545.1 Fukomys damarensis
GTATAATATATACTGTGAAATTGGAAGAAAATGTTCAAATAAGAAGGGACAGTAGGGAGGGTAGAGGGGGAAAGGAAGGGTAAAGAAAAAATGAATAAGAAAGATAAAATGGAAACAAAGGTTTTGTAAATAAGGAAGGGAAGACGGACCGAAGGGAGGGCAGGAGAATGGAATCAAGATATATCATCTACAGGTACAAATTCCCTATGATGAAAGTCATCATTGTGTATATCTAAATTGTACTAATACACTGAATAACAAGACCATATTT
>NW_022915735.1:0-218 GCF_012274545.1 Fukomys damarensis
AGGAAGTGATGTTATTGGATTATATGGAAATTGTGTTTTTACTTTTTTGAGGAATTTCCATATACTGTTTTCCACAGTGGCTACACTGATTTACACTCTTATTGACAGTGTCCAACAATTTTTCTCTCTCTACATCTTTGCCAATACATACTTTCCTTTATTTTTTGATAGTAGCTATTCTAACAGGTATAAGTCATTCTAACAGAGTAAAAAAAAAA
>NW_022915736.1:0-235 GCF_012274545.1 Fukomys damarensis
CAGTATTTGCACATAATGAGCAGAACTCTGCTTTTCATTCCCCAAAACCTGCTTCCAGTGCAGGTCCTTATTACTGCTGGTCTCATTTACTAGTAACTTCCTGATACACAGGATTAAGAACGTCTGCATCACTTTTGCACACTCGCCACTTCAACACATATTAGTGATCTACTATACGGCAGTCACTATTTTCAGTGCTAAGGATAGAGTAGTAAACAAAACAAATAAAAATTTC
>NW_022915737.1:0-202 GCF_012274545.1 Fukomys damarensis
AAAAATTAATAAATTTAAAAAGTTACTCTACCCAATATATTATTTAATGAGGCAAGCCTTAAACTATTATTTAGGTTTCAGTATAGGGTTTCATCGCAGACTTTGTAAAAAAAAAAAAAGTAATAATATTAGCCAATGAGAGAGTACATTTAAAAATACTTTCAACACTGATTTTTCCAATTTTCTGAACAATAAGAATTTC
>NW_022915738.1:0-278 GCF_012274545.1 Fukomys damarensis
AAGTTGTCTCAAATATGTTTAGGGCCACCGCCACCATTTTGGGTCTGGAGAATGTGCCAAATCAAAGCAGATTGCCAATCTAAGAGGACATTGTGCTGGGTGAAGTGAGCCGGTCACCAATAAAAAAATCGCTATGTAATTCCACTTGAATGTGGACAGTTAACCCATTGAACCCATAGAAATAGAGAGGAAAATAGGGGCTACCGATCACTGACGTGAGGGGAGATGTTGGTCCATGGGCAGAAAACTTAGAAAAGAAGAAATGAGACCCAGTGACA
>NW_022915739.1:0-200 GCF_012274545.1 Fukomys damarensis
GTGGATGGCAAATTACAGGCAGAATTTGCCTGTTTCTGACAGCTGAGAAGGAAACTAAAATCATATGAGGCGGGTGGGGTGGAGCAGTCCCAGGACTGCAGGAAGGAAGCTGCGTCTCTGCACATAACACACCTGCATCCCAGAGCAGTGCCTGCTGTGAGGCTCAGCAAGGCCGGCCTCTTCCCCTCCTGTGACCCAGC
>NW_022915740.1:0-399 GCF_012274545.1 Fukomys damarensis
TTGCATATAAATTTTTAAATGTGATAATCCATTTATTCAAACCATAGGACTTTGACTAGGGTTGCATTCAATGCACAGATAAGTCTAGGGTTTGATAAAACAGAGTCTTACCTTCCACAATCAAGTTATATCTCTTCATTTGCTTAGATCTTTTTTCATTTATCTTTGTAATATTTTATAGTAGAAAAGAATCCAGAAAGATGCTAACACCTAGTCAATTTGTGAAAAAGTTGTCCAAAGACTTACATAAGAAAAAGGTAATCCTTTCAATAAAGGGTGTGAGAACAATTGGGTATGACTATCTTGTCTCATACCAAAACCAAAGATTAGCAAAAAATGGACCAAAAACCTCAACATAAGACTTAAAACTATTAAACTTGGAGGAAAAGTTAGCAAAAT
>NW_022915741.1:0-2076 GCF_012274545.1 Fukomys damarensis
GAATGTGGCTGTGTCTCACAGTGGCTTTGCCTGCAAGAAGCAAAAACTCTTCTATGCATTCAAGCACTTGGCAGACGGATGGCAAGTTGTGCACAAGATCTCCAAAGAGCAAGAGGTGAGTTTTTTTTTCCCCATGGAATTCTCATTGCTAAATTTATATGCATTTAAGATTTCTTTTAAAAAAGGTTTTGTTATGAGTTTTCTCATACAGTTAGCCCAGTTCAGTAAAATGGCACATGAAAACCAGATTTTCAAGTGTTGGAGGAGGTCAAAAGTAAATCATCAGATTACTCACGCATGGATGATGACGATGATAATGACCTTGACATTGGCCATGTGAGCCAAAGTTCTGTGCCAGTGAAACGGAGCAAGACATAGGAAATGCAGACCTACTTAATTCAGACAATGAACAAAGGAGCAGTGTAAACACACACTTGACAAGTTGACATGATGCAAAATGGTCATGTAACCAAATGCAATAATGCAATGATAGAAATAGGCTAAAAAATATATGGAGAATCTTGGAAGAGGTGAAAACTATTGCTAAGAATTGCAGCACTGGCACTCCATTTTGAAAATCATTTGTAAGAAATGAAATGCCACAGAGGTTCTGAAACCCAACAAAAATTATCTCTAAGTACCAGTAGCCATACTCAAAATGTGTAAAGAATTCATAGGTCTGATGCATTTAACAGGGCTGTCTATGGTAATCATAGGAATGTAAAAGGCTTCTAGGAAAATGAAGGGTGCAAACTTGAGATTGGTAGAATATTGATGACAGGGAAGCGATTTGGTTCCCTTCTAAATTGACTGAGTTTAGATTTCAAAACCATCTACCAAGAAAGAAAAGGAGCTGATTGGAACAAAGGGCAAACAACTTGCAAACTGTTCCAATACATGACAAACATTAACAGTGTGCAGCATTTCACAGTTGCTGCAGCTTCAGGCAGTGTATGAAAAAAAAGTCCCATCCAATTTAATATCTAATTTTACAATTGACATAGTGATTTCATTCATATTTTAATCTATTTCTATTTAAATAAGCCTTACTGGAGAGTTTCCTTTCAAATATCACAAATGATATATTCATTCCTTAATATTATGGATATTCACCTAGACATATTTACACTATATATATATAAAATATGTATATCACATAGATATGTATATATTTTCACTATGACACCAGCTCCTTTTATTTGCAATTTATTTTTGAGATATTAAAATATGCACACACAATCAGAGTTTACCTCCTTGAACATAGTCACCTGAAGCATTAAAATGCCCTGCTTTCCTCTGTACATCATGGTATAAATGGGGCAATTTAAAAAAAAACTTACATTTTTTCGGGGGAGGTTAAGACAGGGTCTCACTGTGTAGTTGAGACTGACCTGGAACTCACTATGTAACCCAGGCTGGTCTCAAACTCACAGTGATCCTCCTGCCTCAGCCTCCTGAGTGCCAGGACTACAAGAGTGCACCACCACCCCCAGCATTTAACTTACTTTTAAACACTTACATATCATATGAAGTCTCTTGAAAAGATAAATAATCCCTTGATATTTCTTTCCATGAAGTGCTAA
The DNA here is from genome assembly GCF_012274545.1 of Fukomys damarensis. Lineage (NCBI taxonomy): Eukaryota > Metazoa > Chordata > Mammalia > Rodentia > Bathyergidae > Fukomys > Fukomys damarensis. The sequence continues at coordinate 1,584 of NW_022915741.1, forward strand.
TGATATTTATAATTAGAGTAAAACTTAACTTATGTACATTACATACATTTCTATTCCACAACACAATCAAGCTTTGTTATTTATTAAAATTCAAAGGAAAATTACAGTAATGAAGCCATAATTCTGACTACTCTTTCATGCATTTCCATTACTGGATACTTTAAAATCCTTTACTCGTTACTACGGAGCTCACCAAGGAACTCTTGGTTATCTTTCTTTAGATGCCAGGACATTAGAACTGTGATACAATCCTCCTTTAACCCTTCTAAATATTTGCCACGTGCCATTTGCAAATGCTGTGACAGACGTCTCCTAAGTGCATCACTAGTATCTGCCCTGTGAAGCAGAGCACTAATTTCCAGTGAAAACATAACCCAGACAAAATGATGTTGCTAAAGTTCACACAGAATGGAACAGATATGCTCTTTACAGAGCTAGAGGATTTAGCATTTAGGATAAAGAACGTCCTTAAAATTTGTTTTTGAATCCTTTT
>NW_022915741.1:2654-2927 GCF_012274545.1 Fukomys damarensis
GCAGAAGGTGGAGGACGAGCAAGACGAGGAGGAAGGATCCTCCACACAGCCGGGCTGAGGAGCAGAGCCCATCCGTGCCTCTGCAGGGCCTGAGGATCCCAGCCCGTCGCACTTCTGAACCTTGAATTTAAAAATGAAATGTCATCTCCGTCCTCCTTCCGACAGCCAATTACTATATTTTCCCACTTAAAATACTGGTTGTATCTGTGACTGATGTGTACATGTGTGATTTATCTGTTATTAGGATTTCTTCTAAAGACTCAGCTAATCCCC
>NW_022915742.1:0-387 GCF_012274545.1 Fukomys damarensis
CCCCTTTTCACTCTCTCCCAATAACACTGTCACTAGCTACCCAGGCATAAATCCTAGAGCAACATGCATTTTTCTTCTGCATCCATCCGCACCTAGTCTGGGACCTGGGTCCTGCATCCAGCTTGCTGGAGGATCATTCTAGATAATGGTTTCCTCATCTCAAACAAGGTAGTTGGGATGTAGGGTCTCTCAGATGCCTCCCATACTTGTAACTTTTCTAGTACTATTTGCTTAGTGCAGGGCCTTGATAACAACTTCATGTACATGTGACTTTAACAAATCTGACTTTAGAAAAGTAGTATGTTTTCACTGCTAAAAGTTTGAAAGTTGCAGTAAAGTATTAAAATTATCAATCACCAGAAGTCACTAAGAGCTTATTTTTCTGTG
>NW_022915743.1:0-265 GCF_012274545.1 Fukomys damarensis
ATTTCATCATGAGTATATTTTTGTATATAAAAGTTTTGATGATATATTAATGGCTGGATGGTGTTCTGTCCTATGATGATACTGTACTATAATTAGCTGCTTCAACATGGAGGCAATATAGGTTAATTTCAGTATTTTACTGTTAAAAATCTTTTTTCCATACCTCTTAATTATTTATGTAAAATAGATTTTAGTGAAGAGACTAGTAAACATTTTAAAGTCTTATATATAATTTTCACAACAATTTCCAGAAAAGTGGCTGATG
>NW_022915744.1:0-3229 GCF_012274545.1 Fukomys damarensis
CCCTGCTTCACTTCCTTTGACAGACTGATAGGAGCACATGGCTCTGGCGACATACAGTATCTCCTCTAACAAGGACCAGATAGAAAGCGCACGGAGGAGCGCAGCTTACCAATCTCAGCAGCAGCATCACGATGGAAGGAAGAGTGGATTTATAAAGATTAGATAGAACATATTTTCTTGAGGGATATTAGTGAGAACAATTATTTTATAGTACACATCTTTGAAATTAGTGGACAAATGCAGAAAATACGAGGCTGTCATGTTCTCTGGTCCAGATGTCCTTTCCTTCAGGGACCTCTGCTTTGCTCCTCCGCAGCCCTCAGTGTTTCTATGCAGGGTCAGGGCAGTAACGTAAAAAATACACTAATTGGCTTCTCAGCTTCTCTTTGTAGCTGCTACTATTCCTTATGTTAAGGACATCTACTGCTCTCCACTCCACACCACGAGTTTTGTTTTTCCATTAAACTTATTTTGACTAATACATACACAAAAAAATTGTCCAAAACATAAGTTGCCACAAGGTTTCAGTTCCCATATACTTTTGTAATGGTTAAATTAAGTTGAACATGTTTCTCTTCCAGCTTTCGACATTTCTTTTTTATAGGGTGAAATATGGGTATTTTTGTTTTTATTTTTATGTGTCCATATTTGCGGTACACAATGAGTCCATGCATTGTGAGGAGTTGGCTCATGTACATAGCATCTTCATTCTTTAAAATCTCTCCCACTCCTTTCTTCCCCTCTCTCCTCCCTCCATCTCTTTGTCCCCTTCCGCTTTGTAAAACATATAACCCCCTGTTTTCTATTATCTACCGTTTATCTTGCTCTTTGCTTTATTTATATTTCAGGTCTCCCAGATAAAGAAATCATGTGATATTTAAGCTTGTGTGTCTGATTTATTTCACTTAACATTATGTTCTCATGGTGCAGCCATTTTTTCTGCAAATGACACAAGTTTTTCTTTCTTCATGGCAGAGCTCTTTATACAATTGAGCTCCAATTTCATCACACCAAGGTCTGATAATACACAAGGATCACTTCAGTTTCTTTGCACTTACTTAGACATGTTTTATGAGTGAGTATGTGGTCTACTTTGGAGAACAACTCATATGCAGCTGAGAAGAATGTGTCTTGTGATTTTGTGGGATGGAACACTCTTTGTACATTTGTTCAAGAGTTTGGTTGAGTTCTAGTATTTCATTGTTTATTTTCTGTCCAGTTGATCTATCTATTGTGACAGTGGGGTATTGAGTCCCTCATTACTATGGTGTTAGTGCTTATTTGATTTTTTATGCCTATTAGTATTTGTTTGATATAGTTGAGTGCAGTAGTGTTTGGTGTATATATATTTATGATTGTTATATTTTCCTCTTGAATTGCTCCCTTTACAAGGATGTAGTGTCCTTCTTTGTCTCTCTTGATCAGTGTTGGTTTGAAATCCAAGTGATCTACAAAGAGGATAGCTACTCCTGATTTTTTTCTGAGTTTCTATTACATGGAGTATTGTTTTCCACCCTTTAACTTTTAGTCTATAAGTTTCTTTTTAAATTGAATGTGTTTCATGTGTGCAGCATATTGTTAGATCTTGCTTCTTGACCCATTCTTCCAATCTATTTCTTTTGATTGGTGGATTGACACCATTAACATTGATGGTTATAACCAACATGTATTGATTTATCCCTGTCATGAGTTTTTCTTTTTGTTCAATTCTCCCCCACTGTATTTAATTTCTTGTCATGCCTGATGGATTCCTTCTGCTGTTCTTCCTGGGGTTGTTATCCTCATTGTTGTTTCCTAGAGTATTGATTAAAATTTTTTGGAGGGCTGGTTTGGTATTCATGAATTTCCTAATGTGCCCTTTCTCATGAAAATATTTCTCCATCAGTCTTGAAAGATAGTTTTGAAGAGTTCATCAATCTGGGTTGGAGGCTGTTTTCCTTTAGGGCTTGAAATATATCACTCCAAGCACTTCTTGCCTTGAGGGTTTGCATTGAGAAGTCTGTAGTGATTCTGATGGGCTTTCCTTTGTTTGTGATTTGTTTCTTTTCTCTAACTGCTTGTACAATTTTGTCCTTGTGTTGAGTTTCTGGAATCTTAACTATTATATGCCTATGTGTAGACTTTTTTTTTTTAAAGCATGGCTAGTTGGAGTCCTATATGCCTCACTTCTCTGTATGTCAAACTGTTTCCCCCTACTTGGGAAGGTTTCTGCCATTACTTCTGTGAATGGTTTTTTTTATGTGGTCTGCAATCTCTTCTGTTTCTTCTCATGGTTAATAATTACAGTCCTAGCTTTTATATCTGGAATTCTCTTTGCATTGGTTCTGATGTGTAAACTTTCAATGGAGATTTTAATCTCCAGGAAATTTGTTTGACTCTATTTTATGGATTCCATTTGTTTCCCAAGTTGGGATTCCATCATGTTACTCAGCTTCTCTATGTTTTTATCTGTGTTCACTCTAGATTTATTAATCATATCTTGCACTATGAGCACAGTCTCTGCTGTCATCTGAGAAATTATTTGTGACTTCATTTTTTTCCAATTCCTCTTTTTTTTGCCAGTGCAGGGAGTCCAGCAGTTTGAGTATCACATTGTTCCATCTCCTTTCCCTTTGGGGTTGCCTTAGGTGATCTGGAAGTCTGGTTTTGGGATTTGTTTATGTGTCTTTTCATTTCAGCAGGTTCAGCCTGCTGTGCCTTTATTGAGACAAGGTTTTGCTCACCCAATGGTCTTCAATTCTCACCATCCACCAACAGGCTTTTTTTTTTGCTGCTCACCAGTACAGTTTGAATTCAAACCACTGATGCTATGGGACTGTCCTCTTACTGAAGCTTTTGTGCCTTGGTAGGTCTTTTCTGGGTAGGACTTGGCTGATCAGGCTTGCCCCAGTCTCTGGGGTCAGAGTGGATCCCTGGTTGGGATCTTCTTGCAGCCATGCTGGTCTGGACCACACTGCAGCTCCCCAGGATCTGCCCACACTCACACAGTTACTATTTGGCAGGCCGCTGACTGAAGCTTTTGCACCTCTGCAGCTCTTTCCTGGGTAGGCCTTGGCTAGGCAGGCTTGCTCCAGCCTCTGGGGTCAGATTGGATCCCTGGCTGGGATCTGCCTGCAGCCATGATGGTCTGGACCACACCCCTGCTCCCCTAGGTCTATGTACACTCTTGTATTTATTTTCAAAAAGTTTATGGAAGCCATTATTTTTCAACTAAAACTCAATTTTTTTG
>NW_022915745.1:0-1515 GCF_012274545.1 Fukomys damarensis
CCTCCTAGCCTCGGAGTACCTGGATGATTGATGGAAGATATGTGAGGACCAGAGCTTGACTGAAGAGTTTCCAAGGGCGGACGGACGCTTCGGCACACACCCACTTTCGTGTGCACTTGGCCTCCAGGTTCTTAGACCGAAGGTCTCAGGAAGAGCGCCTGTCCTAGTGACCATGGAAAGCGTGCCCCACACATCCTCCACAGCAAAGCCATGCGCTCTGCAGCAAGGACAGGACAGAGCTCCCTTGTCGGAGAAGCACACCTGCTCCACCCTAGCCCCTCAGCTCTCCTGTCTCGCCCAGGGACACTACTGGCTTCCAGGAGTCGGAGATTCGGGGAAACAGCTCATGGCTGGGGGGTGCAGCTCACCATGCTCAGAACATGGGGACAGGGAAGCTCTGTCAAGACACACAGGGTCCACAGTCTTGAGGGGCAGCAGAAGTGAGCACAGGAACATGGACGTGAAGCCACTAGTGCCCAAGTTATAGAACATGCTCCTTGCCCACTAACGTGCATGAAACCAGGTGACTTCACTTCCATCTTCATACCTGGAACAGTGTCTCACACTCACACTCACACTCACATGCACATGAGAGAGAGAGAGAGCAAGAGCGAAACCTAGAGATTGACCACTATAAGTACCAAATACACAGACACGTACACAACTAAGAAAATCACATTTGAACTGGAGAAAGCAAATAAAAATGATGTTGATGTGGAGCAGAAGGCCAGAGTCACCTAAGGGAAGACCTGAAAGCATTGTGAACTTCCTTGCAAGAAAGTGGAAGAATGGAGTGAAATATTTCACGTGTGGAAATTAAAACAAAGCACCAACCTAGAGCAAACAAAACTACAGCCAACAACAAACAACATGCCAAGACCCAGAGCAGCTCTATTCCTAACTGGGAGAAGCCGTTAACAGCAAGGTATCTCTCCACTGAATGAATGAAAAGTGTTTAGTGCAATCATTCACTAAACTATCAGCTGTCCAATGAACCGGGCTAAAATGTCCACAGTGGATGTCACATGCATGTCGCTGCCTGTAACATGTCGGTCAGGTGATGCTGTTCATGCGCTCGTGGCACATGCGTGACTTGTGGAGATAAAGAGTGGTTGGCAGTGGTCAGTGGCCCCAGGGTTACAGGGGAAGAGCAGAGGAGATACTGTCCTGACAGCGCACTGTGTTACTCATTTGTCAAACTCTGCAGACCTTCAGCAAACGGAGAGAACTTTCATGCCTGCAAAAAAACAAAACAAACCAAAAACCACTGCCCCCACCATTAGGAGAGTGAGGAATCCCACACCAGGATGTAACATTATAGCTGCCTTGTGGAGGTGAAAGAAGCCCAGCCCCATTGAGGGCTGCCAGGAATAACTCAGGAAGGGAATGAGGCCTGCGAGTCTGACATCCCCAGTGGTTAAGGGTCCTAGCGACAAAGGACTGCTCGGTACTCTGGCATTAACTGTCGCACAGGCAGCCGGCAGAGGCAGAGAGCCACTCACTGAAGGAGACCCC
>NW_022915746.1:0-614 GCF_012274545.1 Fukomys damarensis
CATATTTTGAAAAAAATTTAATAAAATGGATATTCTCACACACTGATAGGTGTACAAACTAGCACCTATGACAATCCTAAAGCACAATTTGACATTATTGTACCAAGAGTCGCAGAACATTTATATCCCATGAATAGCTAATTTTAAAAAATATCTCAAGGAAATAATCTAAATTATGTGTATGCCAAGAATGCTAACTAAAATTTTATTTATAAAAGCAGAGTTAAAAAATAATCCAAAGTCCAACAACATGGAAATGCTTAAATTATGATCCAACCATAGGAGAGTAATTATATAGCTATTTGAAAGTCAGTGGTATCTAGCTCAGGAAGAATGTTGGTCCTGAAAGAGCAAGGCACTGGATTCAACCCTCAGGGGATTAGAGAGGGGAGGGAAGAGAAGGCCAAGAGGTGAGAAGGCCTGCAGGCAGGGAGGTAGTCAAGGAGGGAGGGAAGGAGGAGGAGAGGTTAGTTCTAAAAGAAAATGGGTAAGCTTAGACAAATACTAAGTGACAAAAACAAACCAAAAAATAAAGCTGAATAGACAGTATAATCTCAATTAATATTTTAAGGTATGATAATAATTGAAATAATGCCAAAAGATTATTTGAATAG
>NW_022915747.1:0-350 GCF_012274545.1 Fukomys damarensis
TGAGCGCACACACACACAGCGTACTACAAGGAGTCCTCACACACCTGGTGTGATACAGAGACCTACACTTTACCAGGCTCATGCCCTGGACTCAATTCATTGGGCACACGTGGCCGCAGGGCCCCACGGAGCTCCCCACACACCCCGGCCCAAGCAGAACTGACCCCAGGGTAGCCGGACTTCGGAGTGCTCTCCCAAAACCCATCTGATCTGACCATCTCCCCCCACTGGCAGCCCCCCATGGAACACATCGTCAAGACAGTACAGGTGCCCGGCCAAGGCAACAGGTTTGACCCCACAAGCCAAGTGCGTGTCTCTGGCGCGCCTGGTCTCGTGGAGGCGGGGCTGAG
>NW_022915748.1:0-246 GCF_012274545.1 Fukomys damarensis
AAAAAAAAAAAAAAAAAAAGGTATATTTCGATGACCACTTAAGCCTCCATAAAGGGAAATCAGAAAACCCTAAAATTATTAAAAACTTCTGGGGGTTACCTACTGTATAAAAATATTTTCTTATCATGACCCATTGAGATAAATTATTGTTCGTATAATGCAGTCCAAACTTCTACTCATGGCTTATGAACACTTCAAATCAGAGGAATTTGTACATTTTTCTTAGAGTAAAATCAGATATATTTC
>NW_022915749.1:0-205 GCF_012274545.1 Fukomys damarensis
TGTAAAGCTGGATGCCTGTTACTATTTCTGTTCATCTAGCTGTGAATCTGGACCCTGTATTCTCGGACTCCCAAGACTAACATTAAGTAACCACGTAAGCTGAGAATGACAGCCCCCTCCACCCTACTGCCAACATCACTGACTTCTGAAGATGGCATCAGAGCCACAGGGATAATCTCCTGTCTAACATCTGCAGATGGTTGCT
>NW_022915750.1:0-230 GCF_012274545.1 Fukomys damarensis
CGCCCTCTGCTGGGAGCACTGAACAGTAGATCACTATCACCAGGCCTAACTTGCCCCCTGGTGAAATGAGGGACTGGAATCTTGTTAGATTCCTCCCACACAGAGGAGGCAAGATCCCTAGGGAGGACAACAGGCAACAAGAGGGCATGGGTCAGCCAGACCTGTCCAAGAAGAGGACTGTCTTCCTGCTTTGCCCATTCACCAGAAAACCATCAAGCACAGGCATCCAA
>NW_022915751.1:0-536 GCF_012274545.1 Fukomys damarensis
CTGCTTGAGAAGGCCAGTCAGACACAGCCCAAGTTCACACAGGTGTGACTTTCGTACATAAAATTTTCAGACTGTTTCTGCATTCAGGGCACACCCACGGCCAGAAACAAAACAGCAGAAGTCTGGAGAGTCATGCAATAATACCCACTGATTCTGTACTTGCCACAGCCATGACCCAGGGCAACGAAGTTAATTGGAGAGCCTTGCATTGAAGCTCCCCTCCTCCCTGAATGAATGATTTGAAGCATTGGGTTCTACCTAGAATGGCCGACATGACCCACTCCTAATGAACAGAAGGCAGAAGCAACTTGAGGAGCTCCTTGTCACAGTGTGAGACTGCCAGGGACCGGGATTTCGAGCACAGGACATTTGAGATATATTTTGCCACTATGAACCCTGCACTCACACTGCTCTCATCCAGTGAAACATTCAATTCCTCTTGGACGCATTGTCAGAAACACCTGGCGTCATTTTCCTTGCAGAGCCAAGCTGAGCTGCCGGCTAGCATGATGTGTGGTCACTGTGATGCTAGGCTC
>NW_022915752.1:0-223 GCF_012274545.1 Fukomys damarensis
TATGTTTCTGCATCCTGGGTCCTGATGCTATTTACATTCACTTTTTATTCTTAAGATTTCTGCTTGTAATTGGTCAATCACCATTTGCCCAACTGGCTTTTAACTGTGCTTATGGTGTTTTAAAATAGCCTTGACTACTAAAATCTAGACGATGTGGTAGGTCATATTTATTTCTTCTTCTTCTCCTCCTACCTCTCCTCCTCCTCCTTCTGCTTCTTCAATT
>NW_022915753.1:0-372 GCF_012274545.1 Fukomys damarensis
GTGTCCCCTTTACACACTGTTTCTGTCCTGTCTAAGAATGTTTGCCTCCTCCAAGGTCACTGACACAAGACATTCTGCTCGCTTCGAAGTGTTATTGATTTGGCCTTTCACATTTAGAAAGGTTACTCGTCTGCAATTCATGTGCATTTAAGGTGAGATAGAGGTCAAGATGTAATCTTCTCTGTTTGGATATCTAATTGAATAAGTGCCACTTGGGGATTCCCTCTGTGACTGTGGTATCCTCTTTTCGCATAAATCAAGTGACCACACATGTAATCATACATGTCTGTTCCTGGGCTGTTTCTCCCGTTACTCTGATCTGCCTTTGTACCATGCCACTCTCAGACCCCTCTGTCCTTCCCCTTGTCCTAC
>NW_022915754.1:0-469 GCF_012274545.1 Fukomys damarensis
AGAGGGCTTCTGCGGTTTAAAGTGCAGTTTTCCCCGGGAAACAGTTTCTCCTGCCGCTCAGCCATTTAAAACGAAAGCGGGCAGTTTCATGAATGTGAAGTACTGCACAGAGAGAGGTGCTGCAACTCTGTGAGTTTACCAGTGAAGTGCACCTATTCTGTGGAGTACAACTGTATTCCTTTTTGCTTCTGGTTCTCTCCCTGGCAGAGACTGAAACACTGTTGTGAGCCACTTTTAGCAGAGAAGCCCTTCAGGCCTCAGAGAGTTCCTAGCAGCTCTGAGTGCACACAAGCCTCCAGAACTCTGTATACTAGAGGAGAGGTTCAGTTTGACATTGGAACACAAACGATCTTTGCAGAGGGCTTCTGAGGTTTAAAGTGCAGTTTTCCCAAGGAAACAGCTTCTATCTCCGCTTAGTCGTTTAAAGCGAAAGCGGTCAGTTTCATGAATGTGAAGTACTCCACAGAGA
>NW_022915755.1:0-303 GCF_012274545.1 Fukomys damarensis
TCAGTGAAAAAGTACAAAAACACACTAACCCTACTCATGATTCCTTCCTGCTCACCCCCTCCATGCAGCACTCCCTCGCTAACCCACCTTCTGGGGGGCTAATACGGACCTTTGAGAGCACCATGCCACCGTTTCACTGAAGAAGGACACGGGTTGGCCTTTCAGCACAGAGACATCATTAAGACAACATCTCCAGGGATGTTGTCAGAAACCGTGTCATCCTCTCTGAGGAGGGTGATGTTGGTTCTTGACTTTCGGCCACACTACATATAAACCAAATTATAGTGGCTTGGCAGCATCTAT
>NW_022915756.1:0-220 GCF_012274545.1 Fukomys damarensis
GTACAGTTACATTCATTATTGGGATCTTGCACCTTTACATAACAGGTCTTGGTTCTCATTTTTCCTCTTGATTTCTTTTTCCATTTCATTGATTTCTGCTCTATTTATTTATTTATTTTTTCTTTTTTATTGAGGTTATTGGTACAATCTAGGTATGCAAAGACAATTACATTCATCACTGGGATTCTGTACCTTTACATAATAGGTCTTGATTCTCATT
>NW_022915757.1:0-259 GCF_012274545.1 Fukomys damarensis
GGAGTCTTGCTGCAGTTATGCTGCCCCCAGCTCCAGGAAGGGCACTGCCACACATGGGTCTCCTTGCCTGTGCAGCCTGGACTCTTCAGCCAGATGGGTGTAGGACCAGATCCAAAGAAAGCATTGTCTGTGTAATATAAGGCCACTCCACAGCCCAGCTGTCTGCACACAACATGGACATCACTCATGTCCCAGGTGTCATCACAGATGGTGGCCCAGGAGCCCTGGTGAAGAATCTCCACTCTTCCTGCACAGCGAT
>NW_022915758.1:0-874 GCF_012274545.1 Fukomys damarensis
GATTGAGAGTTCTCTCTGTCTTTGCCAGTAAGCTTCGAGAGACTCTGGAGTGACATTGGTTCACTTGCAGTGAAACTCAGTGGCATCCAATGGTATCAAAGTGATGGTGCTCTGTAGTCCCCCAGAAGCGAGTTTAGTGCCATAAAAGGGGAGATAAATATAGAAGGTAAGTAGAAGTTTTCCCTGGATCAGGTAAAAAATGTGAAAATACTGAAAAACATTGGCCAGCAGGAGACAAAAGGGATCGTTTCCAGACAAGAAGAAAAGAAAAGGACAATTTTTCCATAGTTTAGATGGGAACAAGAAACCAAGAACTGTTTTTCATTTACATGGCCTTCACATAAACATATATGCCTTAATATATGCTGTGTTAGGCTTAATTGGGTCGATTTAATTGGCTTGGATCCACTAAAGGGGTAGGTAAACCACGTTTGGGGGTGTGTCTCGGTAGGTTAAGGAGGCAAGATGTTGAATATTACATCTGGGCCCTATCCACTAGTTCTCTGGTACTGTTCCCCGGCTCTGCTTCCCAACGACTGAGAGCTGAGCATCTGTGCTCCATCTCACCTTTCCTACATTAGAGCCAGTGGACCATGAATTGAATCCTCTAGACTGTGAGCTACATTAAATCTTACCTCTTTTAAATTGTAGATGGCATAAAAGCTAAATCTTGGAAACAGCCCAAATACCCATCAACTGACAAGTAATAAAGATGTGGGGTTTTTTAATATACAATGGAGTACTACTCTGCCATAAAGAAGGATGTGCTTCAGACATTTAGAGCTAAATAGACAGTGAGACCATACTCTTTCTTTTGTTGTTGTTTTTTGGGTGGTTTTTTTTTTTTTTTTTTTTTTTTTTTTTTTTTTTTTTT
>NW_022915759.1:0-1017 GCF_012274545.1 Fukomys damarensis
GCACTTCTTGTTTCATGCCTTAAATATTTTTCTTGTTGTGGTGAAGACAAAAATTAAAGCTTTTCACAAAAGTTCCTTCTAGTCACATAGGCATTATTTACTCCAAGCTATGTTTTTGTCTCTCTTTTACATGAGTTCATTCTTTGAGCTATCTGCCCATTCTTGGCAATTGGCTGCTTCTGCTAAGAACAAGGACATAGGACTGGATTGGAGCTCAGTGCTTGTTGGGTCCTTGTTAGCAGTAAGGTGATCAGCAGGGACATTCGATGATGCAGTCTTTCTCCATGGGCTAAATCGGAAGAAATGAATTCACCAATATTGGCTTTTTGTATTTACACCTTGAACACCTCTTGGGTGTATTTTAAGTGCACAAGGGGAGGAAGTAATCAAAGTGCTTTTGTTTTTTTAAACTACAGAATGGCATCTCATCGTTAAACCTCATAACAGATTGCAAGTGAAGATGAAGGTAAAATAGCCAAGAAGAGTTGACCTTACCTTCATAGAAGTGGAATTTAAGGGGTGTAGTGATGTATCCATGTTCTCCTATGGCTAATGAGTGGATAAATCGGGATTAGGATGTAGAGAAGGTCCGTTCCATAGACATCATGTGAAATATGTGTAGCCCAGTGACCCAATCCAGACTAGGTAACAGTTTCTCTGAGAGTTTATGAGAATCCCATGGCTTGTTTTTATCCATGCATGGAATAGGAATCAATACACATGATTATGTAATACAAAGAAGTGTTTTTATACCATTTTACACATCTAGAAACAGCTTCTGTCATTTGTCAGTGTTTCTTAAGTGGTTGACACATGACAAAAGACAAGATGTACTTGGGCATGACGGCGCATGCCTATAATCCCAGATCTCTGGGACATGGAGACAAGAGAACCACAAATTCAATGCCAATCTGGGCAGTTTAACAACTTAGAGAGAGAGATTCTGTCTCAAAGAAAAAAAGAGAGTAAGGATATATCTCAGTATGAAAGCCCTGTATTCAAGCCCTTGCCCTGCGC
>NW_022915760.1:0-747 GCF_012274545.1 Fukomys damarensis
CATAATTTCCTCCCTTGTAAAATCTTTGGGTTTGACCTGCTCTTCTTTTTCTAGGAGCTTCAGGTTCAGCATTAGGTTGGTTATTTGAGCTCGCTCTGTTTTCCTTTTATGAGCATTCACTGCTGGGAAGTTCTCTCATAGAACTGCTTTCACTGTGTCCCTTAGATTCTTGTATGTTGTACTGACATTATCATTTAATTGTAGAAACTGTCTAATTTCTTCTCTAATTTCCTCTGTAACTCATTGGTTCTTCAGGGGAGTGTTATTCAATTTCATGCATTTCTGTGATTCTTGGTGTTTCTTTTGCTATTGATTTCCAATTTTATTGCAGTATGGTCTGAAAATATACAGGGAATAACTTCAATTATTTTGCATTTATTTAGGCATATCCTGTGACTAGCATGTGGTCTATTTTGGAGATTGTCTTGTGTGTAGACAAAAAGAATGTATATTCTGATTTTGTGGGGTGGAACACTCTGTACACATCTATTAAGTCCAAAAGTTTGGCTTAATTCTATTATTGTGTTGTTGATTTTATGATTAGATGATCTGTCTATTTCTGATAGTGGAGTATTGAGGTTCCCAACTACAAATGTGTTAATGGTTATTTGGTTTTTCATGTCCCTTACTATTTGTTTTGTATAGTTGGGAGCACTAGAATTTGGTGCATGTATATTTATGATTGTCATCTCTTCTTCTTGGATTGCTCCCTTTTCAAGGATGTAGTGTCCTTCTTTGCCCCTCTTA
>NW_022915761.1:0-216 GCF_012274545.1 Fukomys damarensis
TCCCACCAACAATGGAGAAGGGTTCCTATCTCCCCACAACCCTGCCAGCATTAGTTATTGGTTTATTTCTTGATAAAAGCCATTCTTTCTGGTGTGAAATGAAATTTCAGTGTGGTTTTCATCTGCATCTCTTGAATGACCAATAATGTTGGGCATTTTTTCATATGATGGTTTGTTACTTTGACTTCTTTGTCTAACAAATGTCTGCTCATTTCA
>NW_022915762.1:0-283 GCF_012274545.1 Fukomys damarensis
TGTGAACTAGAGCAGCCCTAGAATGAAATAAATTATGCTTGATGGGAGATTATTATCAGAGGGAAAAAATCAGAACATGAAGTGGATGAATGCAAACTGTAAATGCGATGCTCAGGAGATTTCAATTGGAATAAGATTCCATTGGTAGAAGAGAAACCCTGTGTATTACACTCAGGCAGAAAATCTGTCTTGGTCAATGTCCTGAGACTTTGTAGGAGACGCAGATTAAGGTCAGGTGACTAATTGAGCTGGTATAGTAAATTTCAAGGCAGCCTAACCTTAA
>NW_022915763.1:0-863 GCF_012274545.1 Fukomys damarensis
AATGGATTCAAACAGATATCCACATTAAAAATTCCATTGAAAGAAAAAGCAACAGAATGAGCCAATGTAAGGACAGAACATCAGATATAGAAGAAAGGATTGCAGTTAGCAATCATGAAAAGAAAAATTTATTAAAAGTATCAAAGGACTACAAGAAATCAATCCAGCAGCTGCTAGGTGATGGAAAGAAGAATAAAGTAAGATTGATCAGAATCACCAAAAGTCCAAATCAGGTAATCATGGTCACTGGGCTGTCCTCCTCTACAAAGTGATTTTAGGGTCCAATATTTTCCATCTTGGAGCTATAGCATTATAATATCCCACGTCCTAAGTAGAAAAATGGGAAAGAGGATATGGGATATGCATAACTACATTTTAAAAACCTTGGTCTGAGAACTATGCACAAGCTCACTTTGGCAGCACATATACTAAAATTCTAAAATTGGAGTGATACAGAGAAGAAAACTGCACACTTCACCTTTCATATTCTGTTACCTACAACTCAGTCAGATAGGTACATCTAACTGTCAGGAAGGTGTTTATTCTGGTAGTCTACTTTTCCATCTCCAGAGTATCTATTATGATAGTAGTTATCTATTGCCATATAACAAATTACTCCAAAAATGATAGCTTAAAACAATATTATTATCTCACAGTTTCTGTGGATCAAGAGTCTGGATGAAGCTTAGTCAGAGATCCATAGTTAAGTTTCTAGTCAGGAAGTGGAGTGTGGTGGCACATACCGGTAATCTAAGCATTTAAGAGGACAACTAAGGAGGATTACAGTAGGTAATCCAGACTGGACTACAGAATGAATTCAGCCTGAGCTACATAGGGAGACCCTATTTAAAAAAAAAAAAAAA
>NW_022915764.1:0-201 GCF_012274545.1 Fukomys damarensis
GGTCTGCTGGAGGCAACCCTGGGTGATCTGCTGCTCATCATTCTGCTGGGTGGGTGGAGCATGTTGTGCTTCATACAGAATGATATGAGTGAGGGCTCTCTGTGCTGCTAAACCATGCTAGGCATTTTGCTCGAGTCAGGTAGTGGAAATGCAGGTTGAGAGCTTGGCAATCCATTGTGCAATTGGCAGACTTTTGCATGA
>NW_022915765.1:0-271 GCF_012274545.1 Fukomys damarensis
CAGGTTCCTTTAGGTCTGGGCTACTGGCTCTCAAGCATCCGTAGCAGGGCCCAGGATTGGGGCATGTGGGCATCATAGAAAATCAGTAACACTGTCTAATCTACTGCTCAGGGATGAGGTGATAGACTGGGTGTTGCAGAAGGTGGTGACAGAGGCAGATATCTTGGAAGAGGGGCTGGCAACACCACAACCTCAAGGCCCAGGCACACACTCAGAACAAACCTTTGGGGGGGTCATTAAACTGATGGCCTGGGCTACCTCATCTGTGCAG
>NW_022915766.1:0-209 GCF_012274545.1 Fukomys damarensis
AGTAGTGCTATAGATTGTGTTCTGGTTCTTCTCTTTCTCACTCAGCACTAGTTTTAAGGCAGCGGCCATGCGGCTGGGTGCTCATCCTGCTTGAGGCTGTCGGTAACCCATGTGCCCATCTCTCATTTTACTCATCCAGTTCCCTCTGATGGATGCTGGCCTAGATCACCTCTAACTTTCCACCATCTCCAAACACTATTGTGGTATGT
>NW_022915767.1:0-235 GCF_012274545.1 Fukomys damarensis
CCCAACTATTTAGGAATCCAGACAAAGTGTCTCTCCCAGATTGGGATGGAGCTTCAGGAAAGCGAGGCCTTGTCTGAGCCACCAAGGAGGATGCTGCGAGGCCCCTGGAGGGCTTGCTGCCCCAAGCCTCTGCCTCCCACCACTGTCCCAGGTGATGGCTGCCCGGGTTTGTACAGGGCGTCCAGAAAGCACTGACCATGTCTGCAGTGGCCACACTTGGGTCCCTGGGCCTTTC
>NW_022915768.1:0-314 GCF_012274545.1 Fukomys damarensis
TGTTGGTAGAACTAGGAAAGAGGAATAAAAGACAGAAGGAAATCTGCCTTGTTCAGTGCTTTACTTATATTCCTTAAAGGATTGTAGTTAATAAATAGTTTGAATGAATAGTAATACATACATTGTTCTTCGTGTTACTTACAATTAATTAACAATGAAATTTGGAAAAGTTTTCAATTGAACACCCCCACCTTGACAAACATTTATTTGTTGGATGCTGGTAAAGGAAATAGTCCTTTCTTCAGGGCGCTTACAGACTAGCGGAGGAAATACGAATGCGCGCTATGAATCTTTATATTTATGAACTGTGATCA
>NW_022915769.1:0-202 GCF_012274545.1 Fukomys damarensis
CGTCCCCCTTGTTACCTGGGGGTTCTGCACGTTTCAGGACACAGCCCACACTTTCTGCAACAGCAAAGTTGTTGCCCTTGCCTGTGGGCCCTCCTCTTCACTCCCAGGTGACTTTGGATCTATGAGGTGTGACAGGAGGATACAGTGAATGAGTAATAAGACATTTATTACAGTGAAAGACACATTCATCAACCCCCATGCC
>NW_022915770.1:0-463 GCF_012274545.1 Fukomys damarensis
AAACTAAGCCTTTCCTGAGAAAGCCAAGATTTACTGTTAAAATGGGTTGTGCCCTTGAACTGCTTTTTGTTTCAGTGACCCCATATTAAACTTACAGACAAAAATCACTAAGAAGCTATAATTGGTGAGTGAATAAGGCAATGTGAAAGTTGTTGTGATGTTTTTTTAACTTGGAAACCCATATTTCTAAAATGAAAATAAATTAATTTTAGGGCTAAATTGTCTATTCTAAGAACTGGAAGTTCTTCAAACATTTCTTTTTGATGTAACATCCACATGGCAAATGCAAGATTTGTTCCTATATTTGAATGATCACCATTACATAATCTTACATTCTGATTCCTTTGAAAAATGCTTTCAAAAAATTTCCAAGTGACGTCACCTCTACCAAGTGATGCTGTTCAAATTAATGGTATTGTTCTATAGCGCTGTAGTTTATGGTACATGACTTGTTCACTGAGGT
>NW_022915771.1:0-718 GCF_012274545.1 Fukomys damarensis
AGTATTCCACAGAGAAAGGTCCTGCATCTCTGCGAGTTTACCAGTGAAGTCCACATCTTATAAAGAGAAAAAGTTATTCCTTTTTTGTTTTTAGGTCTCTGCCTGGTAGAGATTGAAACACTGTTGTTAGGCTCTTGTACCAGGAAAGCCCTTCAGGCCAACAGAGTGCCTAGCAGCTCTGAGTGCAAACAAGCCTCCAGAACTATGTTTACTTGGAGATAGATTCAGTTTGAGCTTAGAACACAAATGCACTCTGCATAGTGCTTCTGCAGTTTGCACCGCAGTTTTCCCGGTGAAACATCTTTCGCCGCTTAGCCCTTTGAAACCAAAGCAGTTAGTTTCCTGAATGGGAAGCACTCCACATAGAAAGGTGCTGCTACTCTGTCAGTTCACCAGTGAAGTCCAGATCTTATATGCAGTACAACTGCATTTCTTTTTTTTTGTAGGTCTCTGCCTGGCAGAGATTGAAACACTGTTGTGAGGCACTTGTACCAGAAAAGCCCTTAAGGCCTAAGAGATTGCCTAGCTGGTCTGAGTGCACACAAGCCTTCAGAAATCTGTATATGGGAGATAGTTTCAATTAGAGGTAGGAACACAAACGCACTCTTCGGAGTGCTTCTGTGGTATAAACTGCAGTTTTTCCCAGGAAACAAATTCTTTCCCAGCTGAGCCCTTTGAAGCCAAAGAAGTGTGTTTCCTGAATATGAAGTATTCCACA
>NW_022915771.1:1252-1645 GCF_012274545.1 Fukomys damarensis
ACAAGCCTCCAGAGCTCTGTATAGTTGGAGACAGGTTCCGTTTGAGGTTAGAACACAAACACACTCTGCAGAGTGCTTCTGCAGTTTAAACTGCAGTTTTCCCTGGGAAACAGCTTCTTTCACTGCTTAGCCCTTTGAAACCAAAGCGGTTAGTTTCCTGAATTTGAAGTACTCCACAGAGAAAGGTGCTGCAACTCTGTGGCTTTACCAGTGAAGTCCTCGTCTTATACGAAGTCCAAATGTATTCCTTTGTCTTTGTAGATCTCTGCCTTGCTCAGACTGAAACACTGTTGTGAGGGGCTTCGACCAGAAATGACCTTAAGTCATAAAAGGGTGCCTAGCAGCTGTGAGTGAACACAAGCCTGCAGAACTCTGTATATTGGTGACAGGTTC
>NW_022915772.1:0-769 GCF_012274545.1 Fukomys damarensis
TATCTGCCTTCATAGATGCATAGGCCCATGGGGGATGGCATTGCAGAGGTAAATATCGAAGTGCGTACATATTTAGGAATTTTCCTTGGTTCTTGTGTGGCCTCCTGATGGGCCTGTGGAGAGCCTGAGGGTGTGGCATTTAGTCAGAAGAAACTGAGTCCATGGTGCCTCCATATTTCCATGTTTTTAAGGGTTCTTTCAACTCAGTGTTGTGCTGTTGTTCAACACAGTGGAGGGAGACAAAGGCATCAAATGCCAGGCCTTGCCAACACACACAGGTATCTGATCCTGATCAGAGCACTACCTTCTGCCAGCTCTGCACAATGTGGCACTTTCCTCTGATGACAGTGATAAAAAATACACTGCTGATACCTGATTGCATTGCACAATCTCGGTGAAGCAAAAGAGAGTAGTTTTACTACCAGATCTCCTGAGGCATCTTCCTCGATCAGACAGTGAGAATTTACCTTACAGACACAGACTTGGGAGAAAAGAGCTGCCTACTGGGAAACATTGGGTAACAAGAAAGGATGCTTATGGTATAGATTCGTAATAAAGGTCGTAGTTAATCATCTAGAGGCACAGAAATGCCGCAACAGGAGTCTCTGTCTGAGAAAGACCTTTGAGAAAAGGAAGGTGTAAAATCTTCATCCCATTATAAGGATTGGAAGGTGTTATTTAATGGTATTATTCTACTAACTGGGCTTCTCCTATGCACTCAGCATTTTATACACATTAGCTCATTTAATTCCCAAAGCATCCTTGTGAA
>NW_022915773.1:0-4284 GCF_012274545.1 Fukomys damarensis
AGATTTTTTTTTCTAAAAAGCACAGAATATAATTAAGATGTGGGAGTTAGCATCAAATATTTATATAGTAAACCGTCCAATTTCAATGATAGTCCTTGGCATGAAGATTATTTTCCTACAATATATTATTCTTGTCAAAACTGAGCCTGGGGGCCGGGGATTTAGCTCAGCTGTTCGGTGGCCTGCCTTGCAAGCGCAATGACCGGAGTTCAATCTCTGGTACCAAAAAAAAAAACAAAAAAAAACCAAACAAACTGAGCCTGGATCTCTTCATAAGCAAAACCAAAAAAGTTATCTATCCATTGAGTTTATGTCAAAGTACTCAGGAAACAACTTCAAGAGGATCCCATCACCCAAACAAAGATTACTTGGAACATTACTTTGCAAAGTATTAATGTATTAAAATTCCTCTAACATAGTTAATCTATAAATTTAAAATACAAAAACGTAAGTTAACATTTTAAAGTTAATTGATCACCTTTGGAAAATGATAAGGGATCAAGTACCGTGGAACATCAGTTCACAAACAATTTGTTCCACGATTCTGGAAAAGATGATCATGTTGTGTTCATGTGGGATCGATGGTGGGAGTCATGTTTGTCACATGATCTCAATGCAGAAACAAAAACAAAACTTTGCAAATACTTCTTTTGCACAAAAAATTGTTCATAAACCAAAGTGTTCATGGACAGAGGTACCACTGTAATTATACAGGGAAATAAATCAAATGATCAAATGCTTATTTTTCTTATACAAACTGTACATTAGGTTTTTATCTTTATTAAGTTTATGGGTACATTTTAGGTACACAGTACAGTTACATTCATCACTGGAATCTTGTGCCTTTACATGACACTTGGTTTTAATTTTTCCTCATTCCCCAGCCCTTCCTTCACCCCCTCCACCCTTCCCTGTTTACAAAGATACTATTTCCATGTTTTTCCTTTTCACATATTTTTCTTTTCCCTTTCCCCTACATCTCCCTTTCCTCTACTCCTTTAGACCTTTCCTTCCTATTGCACAATATCAAATATACATTTAGATCCTTCTTTACACTTTTAGTTTTCACAGCAGAGAAACTATTTGGTATTTACACATGCGTGACTTATTAATGTCACTTAAGAGTATGGCCTCAATGTGCATCCACTTAGCTATAAATCTCTCTAGTTTCTTGTTCTTTTTGGCTGAGCAGTACTCCATTGTACTAAACCACATCTTCTTTATTCAGTCACCAGTTGATGAGCAATTGGGCTCTTTCAAAGCTTTAACTATTTCATACTGTTGTAAACATGGGTGAGCATATATAACTGTGATATGATTCTTTTAACTCTTTTGGGAAGTTACCCTGGGTTGAATGGGACTTCCAATCCTAGTTGTGTAAGGTATCACCATATTGATTTCCACAGTGGTTGCACCAGTCTGCACTCCCACCAATAATGAAGAAGGGTTCCTCTCACCACACAACCCAGCCAGAATTTGGTATTGGTTGATTTCTTGATAGCAGCCATTCATTCTGGGGTGAGATGGAATCTCAGTGTTGTTTTCATCTGCATCTCTTGAACGACCAGTGATGTTTAACACTTTTTCCTGTTTATTTGCTGCTTTTACTTCTTTGCCGGAGGAATGTCTGTTCATTTCAGATGCCCATGTTTGAATTGGGCTTTTATGTTTGGGGTATCCAAGGTTTTTGAGTTCCTTCTATATTTTAGATAGTAGACCTTCGTCTGCGGAACAGCTGGTGAAAATTTCTTCCCACATTGTGGGTTGTGTCTTAGCTCTGCTTGTGATGACTTTGGCAGTGCAGAAATTTTTTAAAAAGATGATATCCCAATGCTTGATTCATTGTGCTAGTTCCTGTGCTACTGAGGATTTATTTATAAAGTCTATTCCCATGCCAATATCTTCAAGAGTTCTACCTAATTTATCTTCTAGCAAGTTTAGTGTTTCTATTATTATATTTATATCTTTATCCTGCTTGGATTTTGGTTTAGTGTTTGGTGAACAATATGGGTAGTTTTAATCTTGGACAAGTTGAAATCCAGTTTTTCCAACACCATTTATTAAAGAGGCTATCTTTCCTCCAGTGGGGATGGTTAGCTCCTTTGTTAAAGATGAGGTAGCTGAGTATGTCAGGAGTTGTTTCTGCATCTTCTAATCTATTCCATTGATCCTCAGGTCTCTTCTTTGCCAGTACCATGCTGTTTTTATCACAGTGGCTTTGTAGTATAGTTTCAAATTGGGGATTGTGATAACCCCTGCCATCTCTCTGTTGCCTAGAATTGCTTGTGCTATTCTAGGTATCTTCTGATTCCAAATGAATTTTTTGATTGTTTTCTCTAGTTCTGTGAAATATACTCTTGGGATTTCAATTGGGATTGCATTGAATCTGTATAGTGGTTTTAGTAGTAAGGCCATTTTCACTATATTCAGTCTTCCTACTCAGGAACAAAGGATGTCTTTCCATTTTCTTATGTCCTCTTTGATCTCTTTTTTCAGTGTTGTAGTTCTCTATATAGAGGTCTTTGGTTTCCTTCATTAGACTGATTCCTAGATATTTCATTTTTTTGGATGCTATTGTGAAAAGAATTGTTTCCCTAATATGTGTCTCAGTGAGTCTGTTATTTGTGTACAAGAAGTCTGTTGATTTTTGAGTGTTGACCTTGTATCCGGCTACTCTACTGAATCTGTCAATTAAATCTAGAAGTCTTTTGGCAGAGTTTTTGGGTCTTCTATGTATACTATCATACTATCAGCAAATAATAGCTTCTTAACTTCTTCCTTTCCTATCTGTATTGCATTTATTTCTTTCTTTTGTCTAATTGCTGTGACCAATGTTTCCAAAACTATATTGAACAGAAGTGGTGACAGTGGACATCTTGTCTTGTACCTGATTTTATTGTGAAGGTTTTCAGTTTTTGACCATTTAGTATGATTTTGGTTGTTGGTTTTTCATAGATAGCCTTTATCAAGTTGAGGTAAAGACCATCTATTCCCATTTTCTGCATAGTTTTTTTTTTTATCATGAATGGATGTTGAATTTTGTCAAATGTTTTTTGACTCTATTGAGTTGATCACATGGTTTTCGTCCTTGATTCTGTTACTACAGTGTATTACATTTATTGATTTACAGATGTTGAACCATCTTTTCATCCCTAGGATAAATCCGACTTGGTCAGGGTGAATGATCTTCTCAATGACCCTTTGTATTCTGTTTGCTGGTGTCTTGTTGATAGTATATTAGAGATACTATGGCAGCTAGATTCTAGGCTCTTGTATATGATGAGCAAAGAATTGCAAGCATGCATCTAATGGTAAAAGAAAAAGTAGCTACATTTATTGCAGATGATGGGAAGATGTACTCATGGCAGCTCCATGCCAGCAGAAATGAAAGGGGTGGCACAGAGAAGTGGTGTTGGAACAATAAGGAATTAAAATCACACAGATAAAGCAGGCTTTTGGATTTCAAAAGAAGTGCATCCCAGCTCATTGTCTCTCACTGGGTCTCTGGATAAAAGTAACAGAAATGATTGACAGGGTGCTGAATCCTCTCAGAGGCACAATAGCTATGTGCCTGTCCCACAGTCCACTCTGACAGAATATTATGCGTAGATGCTGTCCACATTTATACACCTTTAACAAAGTGGAACAAAGAAGAGCTTACTGAAGGTGAGCTCCTCAGTTCCACCATGTATGTACTCTGGCCTAGAGCTACAGAGGTTTTTCTAGGCCTTTGTTATTGTATTTTTTATTTTTCTGAAGACATTGAAAAGAAGAAATGGCTCTAGGGTGTTGCCCTTGGTCAGGTGAGAGAGATCTCCCAGCTCCAATTTTGCTACCTGTACTATTATATAAACAAAAATATTGATGGACAGTTTGTATAAAAATCTTCTAGCTAAGACATGAAAGTATATTTGCAACATCATAATTAATATCCAATGAATTATGTAAGCTAGGTAATGATCATCAATCACTGAGATCACACACACACACACACACACACACACACACACACACGCACATGCCAGACATTATAATTTTTTTGCTGGAGTATAGAAGCTCCAAATCATTAAACTTGAGTCTGAACAACCCTCTACATTTAACTATCATTTTATAGAATACAGAGGGAGTAAACAATCCTTTTAAATGATAACTCAGGGTTGAGATCAGCAAATTCCATAGTAAAAGGAAAGGAATATACAGAAAAATGAACTGTATTCCTTAGCAAATAATTTTAGGGAATAATCTACAGATAAAAAGTTACTTAAAAAATCAATCTATCAAAAT
>NW_022915774.1:0-214 GCF_012274545.1 Fukomys damarensis
TCTGTCCTGGCAAAGTAGAAGCTTTGCTGTTATTGCTGCTGTCCTTGCCTGTATCCTAAACTCATGGAGAACAAAAATGGCACCTTGGGCATAGGGTTGTTCCCACCTTTATGGCTTCTGCCTAATAGCTGAAGAATTTAATATGCAAACCAGTACATTTGGATTACTTTCCTTTGAACATGTGTCACTATTAAATTCCATTTTATCTAAATAA
>NW_022915775.1:0-225 GCF_012274545.1 Fukomys damarensis
TACCGATGGCCATTCTAGAACTTTCTGACACTCTCTGGGCCAATAGTTAGTGATGGTGGCTTGGTGGATGTGGGAGTTTCCAAGACTATTTCTTGTACCAGGGCCCAGGAGTACATCCCCAAAATCATTAAAGGATTTCCAAAGATCTTTGATACGTTGGACAAAAAGAACTTAAGTGGACTGAAGAAAATGAAGAATTTCTGTGAAACTGAGCATTTTCCAAAG
>NW_022915776.1:0-391 GCF_012274545.1 Fukomys damarensis
GGCATTTGGAGCTTTGGTAGTCCTTTAAATTCTTTTTTGCACATTATTTTCTATGCAAGTAACTTTTCAAGATGGGAAAAAAAATGAGATTGAGTCTGTGCCATTATATTTTTCATGGCGAAATTTCCAGAGACTCCAAAAGTTTAGGTTGAATCTCTGCCACAGAAATGGAATAAAGGGCAGAATTTATGAAATGTTGGTGTGTCCTCATTGGTAGTCATTTCCAATGGTTTTATAGTAGCTAGGATGTTCTGAGAGTTAGACATTTAAAATCATTCTTAGGACTAAACTCAGTGAAATTAATCTGTTTTTCATTTCATATCCCTTTGTGTCATCTGCTTAGTTAGCAGCTCATTTCTTTGGTTGATATTCAAGTGGAGGTTTCAGAGTC
>NW_022915777.1:0-260 GCF_012274545.1 Fukomys damarensis
GGTTGTTGAAATGTTTCCGTGATGTCACACATCTTTGATGTTCCTCTTTTTCAAAACAACAAATTGTTCTTTAATAGATATTGAAAATATTTGAACATTTTAAATCTTGAAATATGGCATAAGGGGTTTGATATTTACATTTTGAAAATACTGCAGTGCTTTTTCACCTGGTTTAACTTTCCATGCTAGTGAGGTGATTAAAAATCTCAAAGTGGCAAGAGCAGTGTGTGCACGTATTATCACTCAGTGTGTGCTTGAGG
>NW_022915778.1:0-690 GCF_012274545.1 Fukomys damarensis
CCTTATTACCTTTCCTCCACCCTTCCCACTTT
Source organism: Fukomys damarensis (assembly GCF_012274545.1). Taxonomy (NCBI): domain Eukaryota; kingdom Metazoa; phylum Chordata; class Mammalia; order Rodentia; family Bathyergidae; genus Fukomys; species Fukomys damarensis. The sequence goes on from NW_022915778.1 coordinate 33, forward strand.
CCCTACACCTTTAGCCCTTTACTTCCTATTTAACATAATTAATTATCTCATTAGGATCCCGTGTACTATTATAGTTTTTCACACCAGAGAAACTATTCAGTATTTCAGTTAAAGAAATCTCTGTATGAACATTAAAAATAGAGAATCCTAAAATAAAACTAAAAAGGAAAGTAAAAGAAAAAGGCAATGATGTAAGATTAAAATAATCCTTAATTCTGAAGATGAAAATGGTTCTTAACATATTTCAATTGCTTCTTGCTCTTTTAGTCTTATCTTATTCTTTTTTTTTCATTATTTAGAGAATACTGTATTAGTTTCTGTAATGAAACCCACATAGATATGACCTTACATATTTAATACAGTGTGTTACCCCTGTACAAATGGAAAAAATATAAAAAAATAAAAATAAAAAAATTAACATTTCTAGACCAATATGGCTGTCTATTTCTGTACAATTTTGGAAAAAGTTATCCCAATTTACTGTGTTGAGTTGGCATTGTACAGAAATGTTGTTGTTTTTGTTACTAGGGATTGAACTCAGGACCTTGCACTTGCAAGATAAGTGGCAGAACAACTGATCTAAAGCCCTGGCCCTTGAAGTATATTTCTTAAAGCCACTAGATTTGTGTTGTCTAAGATTTTTTCCATTTTTGAGATT
>NW_022915779.1:0-1735 GCF_012274545.1 Fukomys damarensis
TCCATCCATCCATCCATCCATCCATCCATCCATCCATGGCATTTACTTTGTTCCAGAATAGGTAGGTAGAAAAAGAAAGAAAAGAAAGAAGGAAAGAAGGGAAGGGAAGGGAAGAATATTTTAGCCAATCAACGATGACCTTCAGAGGATTTTAGAATTGGTCTTGCACCTGGAGTGTTTTGATACTGACTTGAAAATAAGGATAGGCTTACCAGGCCACTGAGGTCTTGTACCTGATCCATTGGCTGAAATATTCATCCAACAGAAGAAAATAGGACTTGGCTTCCTGGATACTTTAGTTTAGTTTAGAACAGATACGCTAAACAAATGACCGTATAAATACATATCTTCTTACAAACTGCAATAAATGTTATTTGTTAAAGGTAGTGGCTGCACCTAGAAAGCATAACTGGATTTATTTCTCAGTTCTGAGAAAACAGCATGAGCCCAAGAGGATGGACAGAACAGGGCTCTGCACAGAGACACCTAAAGTCTGCCTTCCTTGGGGGCTGCTGTTACAACAAGCCACGTTGCACAGAGGGGTCAGAGTGACTGAAGACGAGATGGAGATGGAGCTGGTCACAATGAGCCCCCTGGGCCACTATAGGGGTGCAGACATCCATGGTGCAGAGGGCAGCTCTGGGTAGGCTATCAGCAGACCAGGATAGAGAGTCACTTGGAGGGTGCCCCAGGTGCACCTGAGAAGATGCAGTAGGGTTGCACTGTTGCAGCCATAGGGGGTGCTGCGGTGCTGGTGCCTTGGTCAGGGAGGCTGCAGAGGAGCCTGCAAAGAATGGACCGGTGTGTGACTCAGGATGCACAACTGAACGACACCACTCCAGAGATGTGAGAATTGAGAACTGACTTTTTCAATCTCTTCTGCCACAAGCCTGAGCCAACCAGCTTCTGTCCCCCAAGTTCCTGGAAAAGGATCTGGCGCAATGAACAACGGGGATAATACCAAGATGGTTGGTGCCGAATGGCTTTCACCCCACCTATGGGAGGTATGCATCGTCCCATTCACTAGAACCCGAGAGGCAGGTGCTCCTGTTAACCCCACTTTACCGATGGCGAAAACGAGGCACGAAGAAGTCGAAGCAGCCTGCTCAATGTGCCGCAGCCAGCCCCTGATAGAATGAGGATTCCACTCTATGACTGTAGTGAACAGAAAAAACAGAACCCTTTTTTCCATTTCACACTTCACAAGGATACTGTCCAATGCACCCGGAGCCAGAGAACCCCAGTGCCAACCCCTGCCCCAGCCCGAGAAGCCTCACAGGACTCCAGATGCACAAATAAAGTCCGAGGCTCAGCTCCACTGGTGGGCTGGAGTCTTTATTGCTCTACAGATGCATTATTAATCAGCCACTAGGGTCCTCCCCATTGAGCCTTTTAAATTACAGTTAAATTCCTTGATAGCATTGCATGCACCTAACAGCGCAGTTCCTGTGTTCACAGCGATAAACAAGGAAGGGAGGGAGGCCTGGAGAACCAGGTTAATTGCTCTTTGAGGTCTGGACTCAGAAAGCAACGGCAACAGCGCCTCTAAATTCTCCGGGTCCCCCACCGCAATGTTAATGAAGTCTGAAGACAAACAGCTGAGTGGAGCACGGCTGGCAGCGGGACCCACATTCTCCCATGCCCAGCCTGGCCGCCTGTGCTTTGCTGTGCCTCTAGGTCACCCTACAGGGACCCAGTCTCCTGGAAGCTTTCCTGAGAGTGGATGGCTGGGTGC
>NW_022915780.1:0-656 GCF_012274545.1 Fukomys damarensis
GAGGGAGAACACTGAAAAGAGGGCTGAGCCTCTCTCTGCCATCCTGGGAACAGGGCAGGAAGAGAGACACAGCGCATGAAGACACATCAGTCAAACGAAGACACACTGTCGAGGCCTGTGTGTCTGCACAGTGCACACACATACAGTAGCCCATGAAATACCATGCAGCTGCCTTAGAAGATGTGGTACTTTTGTGCATACTTATACATATAAGTACATACACATGCACACGTAATATACACGTACACATGTGTATGTCTGGAAATATGTCCATAGGTATTTATTAATCAAAGAGAACAGGTTGTGAGAAATATATGGCCTGAACACTTTGGCAAGACAAAATGAAACAAAAAATAAAGCCCTGTTCACAGTCGTGTTTACATGAAGTACAGAAAAAAATACAGATGTTTAAACTGTCCTCCGAGAGACAACTGGTCAGAGAAAAGAAGACTACAAATAGAGTCACTTGTTATTTTTGAGTATTTACTGATTCTATAATAAAAACAAGTCATCAAAATGTTATCAGTCACAAGCCTTTGAGTGCTAAGACTCTAGGTAAATTGTTATTTTCATCTTTTTTATGTGCTTTCTGAATTTTCCTTAACAGTCGTATATCAATTTTATAATAGTCATATATCACTTTTGTAATTAGAAAA
>NW_022915781.1:0-227 GCF_012274545.1 Fukomys damarensis
AATTCTACAAGCAATTAGAGAAAAGAAACAAATTACATACAAAGGAAAGCTCATCAGAACCACGTAGGCTTCTAAAAAAAAAAAAAAAGACCCTCAAGGCAAGAAGAGCTTGGAGTTACATATTTCAAGCCCTAAATGAAAACAGCCTCCAACCCAGATTCATTTACCCTGCAAATGATCTTTCAAAATTGATGGAGCAATAAGGTTATTTCATGACAAAGAGCACC
>NW_022915782.1:0-243 GCF_012274545.1 Fukomys damarensis
TTAAAAAGTGATATCATCCAATCAAATATGCTATTACCAAGTAGTAATAGATTCATCTTTTCCCTTTTCTAAGATATTTTTGTTTTTTAAACCAAAAAATAGAATTATGTTATGCTTTACCTGCTACATCTCAAAGATATCTATAAAAAGACACACATATAATAGTTTTCCTATTTTCATTATTGCCAAACCTTAACAGAAATGAAATTCCTATCCATAACAATTTTCATTTTTGGCCTTAAA
>NW_022915783.1:0-230 GCF_012274545.1 Fukomys damarensis
TTTGAAGGGTACTTTAATCAGACTATATATCATTTTAAATCATTTTCTGAAAAAATATTCAGATTTCGTCTTCATTGTAAGGGTGATCAGTCAATATGTTTTCTCCTAAAAGAATATGTGTCAGTAGCAGGTTTTACACAACTGCTTCTGTACATTTTCCAAAATCTCCTTTGTTTTTCTTCAGTGTGGATTTTAGAGACAGAAAGAGATAGAGGTCGAGAGGAAGAGAA
>NW_022915784.1:0-221 GCF_012274545.1 Fukomys damarensis
GTCTAGCTCAGACTCCTAGAGTGCTGAGGGACACAGGGGTTCACTGTCTCTGCATGCCTATTGCCCAGGTGGAGCACACACATAACCTCAGCACAAGAGAAGGAAGAAGAAAGCTCTAGACCAAGACACGTGACCAGTTACACACTGAGAAGTGACAGAGCGCAACATCATCCTGCATCTCTCTCCAAAAAGCAATAGAGACGTGTGCTACAGAAGATTCT
>NW_022915785.1:0-350 GCF_012274545.1 Fukomys damarensis
ATCAGTACTTAGGGTGAATTGCAGTGTTGGCACTTTGTGACAAGTGGGTTTTGGGTTGCAGTTAGGGCATGTGTTCTCTAAAAGTTTGCCATAACTGCAACAGACAGTCTGTGTTAACCATGGCAAGCTGGATGCTTCTTGCACATAACTCTCATTGACTCACTCTACTGAGATAGATGTTGCTTGAGTCTTCCATTCTACAGGTGAGAAAACTGAGGCCCAGGGAGAATAAATAGTTTTTCAAAGGTCACACAACTAAAGATCAGTGTAACTGGGATTCAACCCAATTTGGTCTCCTACAAAACCCTTAAACCTCTTATGGAATCAAGACACCTTTTGGGTTTTGCTCT
>NW_022915786.1:0-452 GCF_012274545.1 Fukomys damarensis
GCTCGCCTCCTCCCTGAATCAATGATTTGAAGCATTGGGTTCTACCTAGAATGGCCGACATGAAACTCTCCAAACGAACTGCAGGCAGGAGCAACTTGAGGAGCTCCTTGTCACAGTGTGAGAGTGCCAGGCACCTGGATTTCGAGCACAGGACAGTTGAGATACATTTTGCCACTATGAAACCTGCACTCACATGGCTGTCATCCAGTGAAACATTCAGTTCCTCTTGGAGGCATTGTCAGAACCACCTGGCGTCGTTCTCCTTGCAGAGCCAAGTTGAGTGCCGGCTAGCATGATGTGTGGTCACTGTGATGCTAGGCTCCATCAGGGAGAATCTGTATGAACAGTTGGCAGACCGGGCACTCTAGCTCTCCACAGTTTGCACACACCCCTCTGAAAAGGAATGGTTATAGAATCAGAGAGAATACATCGCTGGGGACATAAACCCGTTG
>NW_022915787.1:0-211 GCF_012274545.1 Fukomys damarensis
ATTTCTTAATACTCTGGCACTGGAATTATGGATATTTTAAAAGATTAGTAAAAATCAGTTGATTTTCTTCAAGCATTTATAAAGGTATGGATGAAATAGAAAAATAATCAATCACAATAAAATATCATCTATCAAGACAAACTATTCGTTTGTAAAATAGCATTTTTTTTGTTATCTAATGTTCCAGGCCCTTTGCCAGCATAATTTATTA
>NW_022915788.1:0-254 GCF_012274545.1 Fukomys damarensis
TCCATATTGATTTCCACGGTGGTTGTACCAGTCTGCACTCCCACCAACAATGGAGAAGGGTTCCTTTTTCCCATAACACTGTCAGCATTTATTTGTTATTTGATTTCTTGATAGCACCCATTCTTTGTGGGGTGAGGTGGAATCTCAGTATTATTTTCATCTGCATCTCTCATATGACCAGTGATGTGCAACATTTCTTCACATATTTACTTGCTGTTTTTACTTCTTTGTCTGAGAAATGTCTGTTCATTTCA
>NW_022915789.1:0-212 GCF_012274545.1 Fukomys damarensis
CTGTGTTGCTATGAACATGAGTGCACATATATTATGGTGTTTTGATACTTTTAATTATTTTTGAAAAATACCAAAGAGAAATAGCTTAAGTGAAATAAATAGGACAACGTGTGTAAATATCAAACAGTTTCTCTTGTGTGAAAAACCTGAAGTGTAAATAAGGGTCAAAATATATAATAGAGAATGTGAAATAGGAAGAAAAGGTCCAAAAG
>NW_022915790.1:0-1130 GCF_012274545.1 Fukomys damarensis
AAAAAAAAAAAAAAAGAAAGAAAGAAAGAAAGAAAGAAAAAAAATGCTGATACTAACTACATCAAAGCAGAAAGTCATCGGGAAATAACCAGGAAATTGCAAATAAATTTCATAATTTTTCATATAATTCTAGTTGGAGTTATCATATGATAAAACACATAATGAAATGTTTTAATTCCTAAAAGTATGACAGTATCTTAAAAATTTATGAATTATGTATTTTAAGTGAAATCCAATGTCTCAACAATGAGCAAATCACTACTAACCTTTGACTATGGTGCTTTCCAATACATTCAAGGCTTAACTAATAGCTCTATGACTGGCCCCATTACTTGCATTAGACCTGTACTGAGACATATTCCTCGACTGCTTGAACTTCTTAAAACACATACATAATGGAAACAGTGCAAGGAAAATAAAAAGAGAAAAAGAGATAAAATATTTTTTAAGTTCTAATGGCCTAAGATTAATATTTGACAGGCATTAATCTAGGAAATCACAGATCTTGGAAGAACAGATTGTAAATCTTAAAAAAATATATCTATACATGCCTAGGTTTATATTTCATAATCAAACTACAGAATTGCAAAACAAACAAAAGTCATTTCGAAAAAGGATGGAGGAACGGGGGAACCACGTTATTGATAGAGGAGTAATGATACGAATTCATCATTTAGTCAAAATGATGTAAATATGAAGAGAGGAAAATGGAAAGAAATATTCTAAATGTGAAGAAGAAAAAAACAAAACTGCCAACCTAGAATTTTGAATGCAGATAAATAATTTCTGAAATGTAAAGGAGAACTAAAGACTTGCTCCGGTAAAATTTGTGGGAACTTGTATTCAGGAAACCTGGCCTACAGATACCTCCTTACCAGTCATCCATGGGGTGGGGTGTTTGGCAGGATTTCTGGGGAGCCCACTTCTTACTAGGTCTGTGAGTTAGCAGACATGCAATTTAGGACACCGTGTGAGCAGATCTGTTTTCTGGGACAGAGGCAGACCAGACACTGTGGCCACAAGTCACCTTTTGATACGTTTTTCATTCCTGTTCATTCTTTCTTTTTCTTTTTTTTCTTCTCCAACTATGTATTTTCAGATAGCCTGTCTTCAAATTCGTTCTTTTTCAG
>NW_022915791.1:0-259 GCF_012274545.1 Fukomys damarensis
AGTAGGGTTAGAGCTCGATGAAGGGGACAGGACAGGCTCCCCATTCCACTCCCTGTGTCGTGTTGTCTACACTGAAGGGGGCTGGGGGCTCCTGTTCATTGGATCTTCCGTGTTTGGAATGACGTAGGAAGCTAAGTCCATCCTTCGGGGTCAGGCTGAGGGTTAGGCTTAGGAATGGCATTCCAGTGAGTGGTACCCTCTGAATTTATGTACCTGGGAACTGGGGTGTGGCTTTCCTAGTTAGTATCAGCATGAGATT
>NW_022915792.1:0-242 GCF_012274545.1 Fukomys damarensis
TCTATTATACCTTGTCCTTGAGGATTATAAGGTATACCTGTAACATGTTGAATGTTTAAGGACCAAAAATCCTCCCTGCAGCAGTAACTAATCGATGTACAAAATCTGAAAATGCCTCATCAGGTCCTTGCCTTATGTTAGAAAGGATAGAGCTAAGGTCCCCTTTAGAGGGAAGGGCAGTCCAACCATTGCGGGCTGCCAAGGCTATCTGAGCATAAACAGGAGGATCATAATTAATTTGA
>NW_022915793.1:0-227 GCF_012274545.1 Fukomys damarensis
TGTGACTGCTGCCTGGAAAATATAGGAAGACTAAAAAATTGTTTAAAATTAAATTTCCTTAACCAATATATGGCTTTTTCACCAAAAACATTTATTAAATTTAAGCATACTTTTCTCCTGTCATATTTCTATTGTTTTTAGTCTTTTAAAAGTCTTACATCTGCCCTATATTCAATTGTTTGAATCCAATTTAATCTATTTTAATTACAACATTTGCCTTTCAAAAT
>NW_022915794.1:0-206 GCF_012274545.1 Fukomys damarensis
CCCAGCAGCGGCAGCCGGCATGGGACAGACACCTGGGCTGCACAGTGCCCCTCTGGACAGCTGCGTTTACCCACAGCGCAAGGGTGGAAGGAGGTGCAGTCCTCCTCCCACTGGGGAGTTAGCAGAGCTTCCGCCAGGGCAGCCTGGGTGAGCTGTTCTCTGAGGGGCACAGAGACACCTGCCAGGAACTGCAGAGCCTCCTGCTT
>NW_022915795.1:0-1003 GCF_012274545.1 Fukomys damarensis
TGAATTTCAAAACATCTATCTCTACTGTCCTACCTCTGCCCCCATCAATTATGAAATCCGCTCTTCCAAAACATCCTCATTCTAGTAGTGCCCCCTAGTGTTTTATACTCCTGAAACTAACTATGTTAGATCTTATTTTTCTGATTTATACTTTAGGGCAGAGGTCCCCACAGCCTGGAGAAAGACCAGTACTGGTCTGTGCCCTGTTAGGAACTGTGCTGTTTGCTAGGAGGTTTAGTGGTGGGTAAGCATGTGAAGCTTCATCTACAAAGCACAGAAGCAATTACTGCAGGCCACCATTTCATCAAATGTGTCTACACTGAGCACATGATTCTTAGGGGCTAACCCCATTCCTAAAGCTAAGAGGCTCTTTACTATTGGTGAAGAGTTGATCCTGTCTGCTGCTAAGAACATTTATCATGAAATTTTAGGAGAGACTGCAGTTCAAAAGCTGGCATGTGTTCCTTGTTCAGCTGGAACCATGACTAGATTAACTGATGAAATAGTAGAGGATACTGAAGCACAATTGCTTGAGAGAACTAATGAGTAAACATGGTGTGCAATCCAGGCTGACAAGTCTACTGATATTGACAACAGGCCCAGATGCTTTTTTGTGTGTATTATGCTCTTCAGCAGGATGTATCAACACATATTATATGTCCCTCTTTTGGCCAATCAACACCTCAACTGCAGAATTGTTCAAGTCTTTGAATAATTATATATCAAGAAAATAGTCCCAATACCCTCTGGCCTGAGACATACATGAGTGACATGAACAGGTCAGAGGGTACCTGTCTACACCGAGGCAATAGACCATGATTCTGCAGCATTGTTGCCAGGCTCGAATGCATGTTAGACCTTCTGATTTGTTGCCAGATCTCCTGTATTTTGTATTGGATCATCGTATTTTAAACTATGCATATGAAGGAAATCTACACTTAACATATTTATATGTGTATGTATATATAGATTTATATGTACATATATAATATGAATGTGTGTG
>NW_022915796.1:0-877 GCF_012274545.1 Fukomys damarensis
GCATGCCCCTCCTCCTTTCCTCAGAACGCCGGTGCTGGTAGGTGCTGGACCTTGTCTGCGAGCGGAAGATATCCGACGACCATGCAGGCCCCTGAAAATGCCGAGGGTTGTCCAGAGGGAGACGATGGAGATAATGGTGTAGCAGGTCGCCCTTCACCCCCTACTTTCATTGGCGGAGGGGAAGGTCCGAGAGCAGAAGCTGCCTATGGCAGGGAACATCCCCAAGGCCAGGGAGCTGTGCAGGGACCAGCGCCTGGTGGAGACGCCTCAGCCGCGGCCGGAGTCACTGAACAGGAAACGCTGGAGTTGTATCCTTTCTGAGGGGTGGGCTTGGGGAGGCCTGAGAGCTCACAGGGACATCTTCCACAGGGAGGAAGAGAGAAGTAGGGGCACCCGAGGGGCGGGAGGCAGAGCCTGGGGTGGGGGTTAGCGGCCAGAAGGGGCAGTGTGGGCAGGGTGGCCAGAGGGGGCCTTCGAGGGGTCTGGAGTGGCCTGGGGGATGCACGGGCTGGGAGGCAGGCGGTCTCAGTGACAGTCACCTTAACTACGTCTCCACCAGCAGCCTCACAATGCCTTTCCTTTACCCGGCGGATGCCGAGATGGCTTACTTGCATGTGGCTCCAGTAGCTCGGTCCCTTGAAGCAGAAGTTCAGGTGGAGATCGCCTTGGATCGCAATTACCTGCATGTGTAAGTTCTGCTCAGAGGCTAGCTGGGCGCGAGTGGCAGCAGGTATCTGGGCAGATGTGTGCCTGAGAAGACGCCCTTGGGGACAGGTTAAGATCCCCAAGCTTTAGTCCAAGGAGATTGCTTGGTGTGTGGGGCTTGCTAGTGCCTGACCTGGGGGCGCTGGAAGCCATAGGCAAAGGGATTAGGTGG
>NW_022915797.1:0-473 GCF_012274545.1 Fukomys damarensis
GTGAAAGCACATAATAGAGGAGATCATGAGTTATATTAAAAACACATAATAGAGACAGATTATGAGTTATGTGGAAGCACAAAGGCCGGAATGGCCAATTCCACCCTGAATTGACTCAGAGAAGCCTACTTGAGAAAGTGAAGATTGAATTACAGTGTAAAAAATGTGCAAAAGTTTTCCAGGTAGAGAAAACAAGAATTTCATTTCAAGTAGATAGAAGAGCTTGTCCTCTATGCAATGATATGGGCATGTCATAGCTTGGCACATAATAGAAAATGGCAATTGTTCAGTAATGAGACAGGAGATCATGAGTGCTAGAGATGAGGCCCACAAGTTGGCAACTGTCTAGATTTATTTAACTTTATTTTTTAAGTTTCTAGATTTTGAAGCCAGTCCTTTCTAACCTCTCCATTCATATTATACAAAGAAAATGAAAGCACCTATGGCTTACAGGGCTCAACACACCTAGCCAA
>NW_022915798.1:0-280 GCF_012274545.1 Fukomys damarensis
CCCAACCAGAGAAGAGGGCCTAACACTCCTACAACCTTCCTCAAACTGAACGTGAAATTAACATCAACACTCCCGGTCAAACACTCATGACACTACTCAGGGAGGAATATCGGGGGCTTATTCCGTCCACTAAGTCTAGGGGTAACCGTTGTCGCTGGCCAATCGCTACCCATGATATTCAGGCAAAAATGGGCATTTCACGGGAAACACACATTACACTCGACCTTCAAAAATGCCGGTACCCTCACCTTCCCTCCCACGTGCAAACTACGTGGAAGGT
>NW_022915799.1:0-316 GCF_012274545.1 Fukomys damarensis
GAGAGGTTTGTTACTACAGCATGGCTGAGTCTGGCCTTGCAGGTCAAGGTGGGAATGCGTGGCTCTGTCTGTTTCTCAGCATTCACAGTGAAGAACCTAAGACGTCCTGGAGAGAGAGGGAGAGAGAAAGGAAGACGGAGAGGAGGAAAACAGAACAGAGAGGAGGGAGGGAGGGAAGGAGAGAGGGGAAGGAGGGGAGAGAGGGAGTGAGAGAAATAATTAAATTCAGTTTCCCAAACACACCTCTCCCCACGCTCCCGCGGAGCCGTGTAGACTCCACAGAGCACCTTTGGGTGAAGCCTGCCCAGAGCACTCC
>NW_022915800.1:0-276 GCF_012274545.1 Fukomys damarensis
CATCTGCTGTTTCTCTCTTCCTATTTCCTCACTTTTTTCAACTAGAACAGTTTTTGAGTCATTATCCCACTAAGTACTACTTTTCTCCTCATTCAGAGATAGCCTCATATTCTTCTACATTTAGAGGAATCACATTTAGCATGTAAACATTATGTACCTGGCATATGTAAACATAGCGTCTATGTGTGTATATACACTACCTCGTGTAAATTTTATAGATTCATGATGACAGTATAATTTATATGTTTAATAGCATCGCACTATGTGACACATAGA
>NW_022915801.1:0-928 GCF_012274545.1 Fukomys damarensis
GAGTAATAACTTGCATTTGTGACTCAGTCGGACACTTTTTCTAGTAAGTAATTTCCTGTTTCCCCTCCCACCTTTGGTTCCACACCCATCCCCCAGGCGGTGGGCTGAGTTGGGAAATCAAGGGGAGGGGGCAGCTGACACACGTCTGACTTGGACCCGAGGCCTGCACCTAGGATGGGCCTGGGGTCACTCATCCATTGCAGAATCTTCTTACCAGGGCTGTATCCTAAACTATGTCCCTCTGGAGCCACCATCTGGCCTTCACGAACCCCCAGGCCTTTGCAGGGACACTATGATACGAAAAAATCGATTTATCCATCCTCAGCCCAAGAAGCTAGAAAGCCAAACAGGAGCAGGTGAGTGTTTTGCTTGCCTAAAAAGGTGAAATTTATTTCCTACACCATACATTGCAATGATGTGTGCACCTGCCCACTTGTCAGTCAACAAACCTTTCTAGGCACTGACCCAACATGTAATTTTTTGGAGGAAAAAATTATGACTTGGGTCGTGATTTGTCAAAAGGCAGTCTCCACTCATTCTTCACCTTTATCGGATCTAAGCACTCTACTAAGGATTTTAAATGTTTTAGCTCATTTAATTATCAAAACAAACCGGCTAAGTAGGCATTCTTATTCCCACTCACTCATAAAAAAGAATTAATCAGAGAATATAAATCAAATGAATATCAAATAATTAAAATCCCTAAATCAATAGTTTGTTTGTAGGTGCCAAGTACTGTAATAAATGTAAGAAGCCATGTGTGACATGCCTGTAATCCTAGCACTTGGGAGACTGAGGTGGGAGGCTGAGGCAGGAGGACCTCAAGTTCAAGGACAGCCTTGGCTATATACATAATGACTACAAGCCCAGCCAGGGCAACTTAGTGACTTAGAAAGACTTTGCCTCAAAATGAAAAATTTTAAAAGGG
>NW_022915802.1:0-250 GCF_012274545.1 Fukomys damarensis
AACTCGCCTAGTGACACCCAGCTAGCAGGAATAAGCAATTAAGTCTTCCCCTCCTCGGTTTGGATCCTAATTTGCATGATGTATGCTGCACTCACTGGAGAAGCAAAGAGAGGTTCATAGAAAGCCCAGTCCTGTTTTCACAAGAATTCAGAACTGTGTGGCCAAACTTACTATTCTGTTTGCTCATTTTTTACCAACTTTTGTAATGTACCATCCTTTGGTTCCTATTTTATTGAGCTTGCTTTTAAAT
>NW_022915803.1:0-201 GCF_012274545.1 Fukomys damarensis
CCATAATTTCTAACATCTAACTTTGTCATCAACATGAGGGAAGATTCACGTTTTAGAGTTTGATCAAAATAGAAACCTTGGGAGATGAATTTTAAAATGAGAAATGAAACTACTGAGAATTTCCAAACATCTAGAATAGCATAGCTGTACATCTGCTCTTCCACTGTCACTGGATAGTTGTGTTCTATTCAGAAAACAAAT
>NW_022915804.1:0-422 GCF_012274545.1 Fukomys damarensis
ATAAACAGTAATATTAGGAATTTCATAGAGAAGGGCAGTCCTCCAAACTCTTAGGGCACAGAGCCAATTCTAAGTGAAAGGAAATAAAAATATTTCCTTTAGAAATCATTTCTTCCTCATTGTTACTTGATTACTTAAAATATAATACTAAGTCAGAGACAGAAGGATCAGTTTACTGACTAGAGGGACATCTTGACTTGGTTAGAAAAATTATCATAATTTGTTTCTGTTTTGTTTTTGAGAGGGTCTTGCCATCCAGTCCAGGATGGCCTTGAATGCTCAGTGATCCTCCTGTCTCAGCCTCCCAAGTGCTGGGATTACTGGTGTGTACAACCACCCCCAGTTATTTTTCAATAACCATATAATTTAAAACAAAAATAAATCAAGTTACTACAAGCTCCACAGGGCTCTCTGCAACCACA
>NW_022915805.1:0-236 GCF_012274545.1 Fukomys damarensis
ATGCAGCTGTGGGAGAGGAATGAATCCAGAAAGCTGATAATTTGCACATGAGATATTTCTTATCCTATGCTTTCCAGCTGCAATTTCTTTAGTGTTTATATGAAATGTTGGAAACAAGAAGATGAATATATGCTTACTTTGAGTTAATGTATTTAGAACAAAGCTTTAATTCGGAATATGTAATTGTGGAACATATATCAAGAAGGTATAATATGTTCATGACTACTAAAATGATC
>NW_022915806.1:0-217 GCF_012274545.1 Fukomys damarensis
AAAAGACACCTACACGTGGACGCGCGAAGGCTGAGCATTACAGGAGAAGCCGCATCAAATCAACATGGCGGGCGATAACACGCACATCTTGGATGGTTTGGGCCATTTCCTCAATAGCTAACGTGCCAGAGGCGGCGTCAGCATCCATCGCACCAGACTGACACGCTCGGCACCTTACGGATGCTGGTGAATCGTTTATCGGACTCTCCCGGAAAGA
>NW_022915807.1:0-314 GCF_012274545.1 Fukomys damarensis
GTCTTCTGTCATTAATGTCCCACTCATTAAAGTCCTTCTCCAGGCTGCCCCCTTACTAACTTGGGCAAGTGTGCTTAGTGCAGAGGACACCAGAGACTTTCAGACCCCATAGCTGTAGGAAGTGCCTCTGCAGACAAAACCAGTAAAAAGGCATCAGGCCTCCTCCTCCACAACCTTGAGGATCAATATTTTGCCCTTTTTGGCATGGCCTACTCTTCTTCTGAATGCCAACAATATCAAGGTCTCCCTAACAAAGATGGATGGTTCCTAAGCCAGGGGAAGTTCTTCCTTCCTGCTTCCCATGCCCACACCAT
>NW_022915808.1:0-1898 GCF_012274545.1 Fukomys damarensis
GGATCCCCGAGGCGTGAGTACCAGATGAAGGGAGACGTCACAGAACAGAAAAGCGCAAACTAGCAACCGACTGGATTCTCTCCAGCACGGGAGGCCCAACACCAGTGTCCGCAGGCAGCGACCACAGCCTGGATGGCGCTTGGCAAAAGCACTGAGCAGGAACTTTCGGTTTACTTTCACCAGGGCTGAAAACCACCAGAGCAGGAATGAGAAGCAAAAGCAAGCAAACAAACCAACAAATAAGGGGAGGCAAACAAAAATCAAGCGCTTAAAAAATTATTATTATACCAAGGTGCTTACATACCACAGCATGACTGCATCCTATGTTGTTTTCCCTGTTTCAGTGTCAAAACACCCTAATTTTAGATTTTACTTTAATCCAAGGTAACTGCACAGGCGGCACACCTTCCCAGTCAGTTAGTGGGCTCTGAGGTGACCTTTCCTGGGTGCCAGGGCTACCCTCAGATACTCTGATGGTCCACGTGGAAAGAGGTCGCAAAGCTAAATGACAACGCCAAAGCGCACATGCCCCTGAAGGGGTATCTGAAAGGGCCACTTGAATTCAATGAGATAAAACTTGAAAGTCTTTTCTACAGCCAAATTAGCTATTTTTCCAAGGTTCAAGAGCCACAGGTGGCCCACAGCTCCTGGCCCCAGCAGTAGAGATTCCCCTCATCCCAGCAAGGCCTAGGGACACCAGTGGACTGGCGGTGCTTGTCCAATGATGAAATCTCACATCTACTCCATCCACATTGCCATCAATTCTATGGTTTTCACTCCTAAAATCCTCTGAATCTGATTCTCATTTGGTCCTCAATTTGAGTTCCCAGGTTTAATCTCTTTGCCATATTGGGCATATAATAAAGACTTTAGATAGAGATGTGATTTAATTACATTTGTTCCAATGCCATTAATCTCACAGATGAGAAGAAAGCTGACAATTGTGAGAACATGTTCAATACTTATCGCCAATGTATTCAAAGCACAGGTCACCAGGAGAACAGATCAAACTCCACACCTCTGAAGCGTAAATCTTACAAAGAGACAGAAAATAAAGTCAGAGAAAAGATTCATTGGTATAGGAAAGAAAATAAAGCAATGGGTCAGAGACAAAAGAAAAAAAAAGTGCAGGCAGCATCTGTAGCTCTGCGGAGGGTGGCTGACCAATCTTTAACCCAAAAGTGAGAAGTGAAATCAGTTGAAAAAAATGAAAGAACGAAGTCTAGGGTTAGTGTATTCCAAGAACATTCTAAAGAGCAAACATAGTGTCCACAGAGCTAGAAAGGGTTTGGCATGTCCAAGAAACAAGATACAAGAGTAGAGTTAGGTGCTGGAGACAAAAAGCAAGTGGGAAAGTGAAAGGAAGAGAGGTTCTCAGAAGCAGCCAAAGGCCAGATCCAGTGGGGCCATGCATTCGCTACCTACTGCTGCATAACAAATGTCCCCAGGTTTAGTGACTTGAAAGAATGTTAACTATCTGAAAGCAGCTATCAGAAATCCTGGTGCATTGAGCTTGGATCCTCTACTTCAGAGGCTGTCAGGTTCTCACAGATCATTGCCCATATTTCTCTGGTGTTTCACTCCTACCCCTTCCCTCTGTTCCTTCAATCAAGATCATGGTCATAGCTGTGACTATTTGAAGGCTCAACCTCAGGGGATCCCCTTTCAAGCTCCTCATATGACTGGGGCTCGGGTTTGAGTTCTGGTGAGCTGCTGCACTTAGGGCTTCAGACCCTTTGCACCTGTGGCCAGAGGCCACCCTCAGTTCCTTGTTTTGTGGTCTCTCCGACATGGTAGCTTCCTTCACCAAAGTGAGCCAACTGGGAAGTAAAGACCCATCTAGGAAGATGAAGGCTAAGTTCTTCTGTCATCTAAACGTAGAAGTGAGATGCCATCAT
>NW_022915809.1:0-2105 GCF_012274545.1 Fukomys damarensis
TCCAGAAATCCAGACTGACATTCAGGTATTGGTGTGTAAGCACCAGGCCTCCCTCCAGGGTCGCCTCTTTCAGCTCTTTATTTTCATTTTTTTTTCTTTTATTGAGTTTGTTGGTACATTTAAGTTATGCAGTACAATTACATTCATCATTGGGATCTTGTACCTTTCCATGACAGGTCTTGGTTGTCATTTTTTCCCTCTGTCCGTGCCCTCCCATCACCCCCTCCTTCCCTCCCAGTTCTTTCAGCTTTTTAGATGTATTTTGCATTCAGTACTTGAGATTGAAGCCAGGGCCATCATGCTGAGCAGCATCCCCCATCTGCTTTCGTGTTACTGTTGTGCTGAGACAGTGTCTTGCTAGGTGGCCAAGGTTTCAGGCTGGGCTTGAACTTGCTGAGATTCTGCATTGTCCTTCCAGAGAGCCGGGAGTCAGGCATGAGCCAGCAGGGCTGGCTGTTTCTTACCATTGTTCATCCAGCTTGCAAACACACTCAGAGAAGAGGCTGGTGTGCAGTGAACACCCAGCTATTCATTCCTACGTGCAGCAATTCCATTTCTTGCTTTCCTATTAGGTGTGTTTTATTTCTTCATGTTGCCTCATTAGTTTGGAAGGAACTAGCAGCAACATGTTGAGCTGATGTGGTGAGAGTGATGATCCCTGTGTTTGAGATCTCAGAGAGAAGATTTCAATTTTTCACTGTTAAAGATAATGTTAGGTATGGGATTGCTACGCTTTCCTTTTTTTTAAAAAAGTACATTTATTCTCTAATTAATTTAGTGATAAATGTCATTAAAAATGGAAAAAGCTCTGAATTAAACTGTGCAGGTTTTCTGTACCTAAAAAATAGTTTGGTCACATTTCACCATCCTTGTATGTCAGAGAACAATGTCATTTGATTATGTGGATGGTCCTTTGAATGTCCCGTTCAAGTTTTCTCTGCCAGTATTTCACTGATCACATTGTTTGTGTTCATCAAGGATGTAGTTGTATAATTTTCTTTCTTTTCTTCTAATGCATCTTTGTGTTTGATGTCAGCAAGCATCATGCTGGTTTCATCAAAAGTGCTTGGGAGTGTTTTTGCTTTCTGGAAGAGTTTTCAAAGGACTGGTTCTTTGTTTTCTGTTCTTCCCTCCTTTGCACTTCTTGAAATTCTTCGTAGAAATGAGCCATGAAGACATCATGTCGTGGGCTGATTAAATGGGCCATGTTTACCAGTGATTCAATCTCCTCATTATTGGAGTTGATATTTTTGATTTCTTCATGATTGAGTCCTGATCGTTTGACTGTTTCTAATAATGTATCCATATTTTGTTATCCAAGTTAAATAGGATTATTTGTATGTATTATAGTTTCATAGTCCTTTGTAGTTTTGAGGTATCGGGAGTAACGTTTCCTGCTTCGCTTCTGATGTCTTTTCAGTTTTCTTTCAAATTTTTTTTTTTAATCTAGCTGTAGGCTTGGCAATTTTGTGTACCTTTGAAAAACTCAATTCCAACATTTGATGTTTTAAAGTTGTTTCCTTAGGCTTTATATCATTTCCCTTTACTCTTTATTTTAAAATTCTGTTTATTCCATGATTAGTTTATGCGTATCTATTACTTTTTTTCCCAGGTAATGGCGGATTGTAGTTAGCCCTTTTGACCTGAGGTGAAATCCCATCCTCTTGTTTTTGGACAGGGTATCAGGAAGTTACCCAACTGGGCTGCAGCTTGTGATCCTTCTGCCTCAGTTTCCCAGAGTGCTGGGATTAGAGCGGTGCACCACAGATCCAGCTTTACTCTCCTTTTAGTAGTGTTGTTATTCTCCTTTTAATTTATTATGAAGATAACTGTTCTTTTAGTGTAGGTGTTTATCGGTGGAAATTGACCACTCAGAACTGTTATATCCCATCTGTTTTGTTGTGTTGTGGTTCTAATTTAATTTGTTTTCAGCTCTTCCTTCCTTTTTCCTGGAGCAATAGGCTGGTCTGAATCGTGCATTTATGACTGTGTGAATTACTTGAAACTCATCTTGTACGTTTTCTAGTTCTTTTTGAGAAAACATTAGATGCAATGTGTAGCATTTTCGTTTCCTTGTGCCTCGGTCAGTGATCCTTCCTGGACAA
>NW_022915810.1:0-202 GCF_012274545.1 Fukomys damarensis
GATTCATAGATAAATTCATAGATAAATCACAAAAATGTATTGAGAATGGGTAGGGGGGCTTGACTAGAAATTCTGTGTGTACTTTGCTGTGATTTACTTAGTAAAGGACCTCTTGGAAAACAAGCTGTTGGGCATTCTAAGCTACACTTGTATTAGGATATTCTTTGTCCTTTGTTCTCCTAAGCAACTGAATCAGAAAATT
>NW_022915811.1:0-274 GCF_012274545.1 Fukomys damarensis
ACCCTTATCTTTCACCATGCACTAAATTAAAATCCAAGTGGATTAAAGATCTAAATATTAAATGAGAAGCACTAAACTTGCTAGAAGATAAGTTAGGCAGAACTCTTGAAAGACATTGGAATAGGAAAAGACTATGAACAAATCCTCAGTAGCATGAGAACTAGCACAAAGAATCAACAAGTGGGATCTCATTATATTAAAAAGATTCTGTACTGCAAAAGAAACCATCAACGGAACTAAGAGACAACCTACAATGTGGGAAAAAAATTTTACC
>NW_022915812.1:0-214 GCF_012274545.1 Fukomys damarensis
TTTAGGGAAAAAAAGAAGGTGATTAATAAATGGCTGCCATTTAAAACTAGACCAAGTAGGTTCCGTTCCCTCTCACTGGTCTCCAACTCATCTTTCCAGTCTCGGGGAATTGTCACCTCCTCCAGAAAGCGGCCCAGGACCACCCCCTGCAGCCCCATCACTGCCCGCTCCAGGCTCTGTGTCATCCAGTGCCCAGGCAGCCTGCCATCGCTGA
>NW_022915813.1:0-210 GCF_012274545.1 Fukomys damarensis
AAAGATGGAGGCAGGTGGGGAGAGGAAAGGGAAGGAAAGGAGATGAAAGAGGAATTAAGATGTCTTAGGAACATGTACCAACTCTACAAAAGGAAGGTAACATTATGTACTGCAGACGTGCACTACGAAAAATAAGTGCCTGGTCTATCTGTAATTGTTAATCCATGCAAGCTGGCATTAATCAATTTTAAAATATCTGTATTAGACAGC
>NW_022915814.1:0-1373 GCF_012274545.1 Fukomys damarensis
TGCTGCTGCTTTCTTTCCAGAGCCCCTAGGCCCTGCACTCTCGGCTCAGACATAGTCATAGAAGTCTCAATCCTCATCACTGACCAGTATGAAATGCTTTCCTACCCGCCCACCCTTCATTGGAGCTTCTCCATTATACTTCCTATCTCATACTATTAAACATCCTCAGGCCACTCCACAATATTACAGTTTTCATTCTCCATCATACAGGTGAAGCTAAATAGTGTAGGAATGAAACTAAAAATGTTACAGATACAAGAACTCATTCGCCATCCAGTCCAATCTTTAAAGTTGTAGGAAAACTTAAAAGAATGAAAGGGGACAGAGCTGATTTTTTTTAGAAGGAAGAGTGCTAGACTTTTAAAGACAGAGTATGCCCTTCACATAATGTCAAACAATGCCCTACTCAGAAATGGCCTCATGGCTTTTATAAGCTTCATATATTATAGTGAGTTCCAGTCCTCTCCTAGTTCTGTCTCCCTCCTGTCACCATGGCAATCATAAAACAAAAGAGAAATCAGAAGTACCTGCTCTTGTCTCAACAAGAGGTTCTGATATTCCTTTGACACTGAAAATAGATGGTTATTACATATAAAAACCATAGGCTCTTTGTATGTTTCAGTCCATGCACTACTTCAGAAAAGTCTGCATATAGTCTAATATCAAGAGCCAGGAGAAAAGAAAGAAAATACATGTAGCAAAACCACTGTGTAACTATACAGTCACTCAAAACCAGGCTGCCCAAAGAGGTAATGTCAGATAACAAGAAAGGGAATAAATCTAAAAGGCTTTTTCATCTCAATTCTATTTTAATACTAGCATTACTTATGATTAGGATTATTACTCTGTGTGATTGATTCTTAATTACATATCCCTCAGAGACACTGCAAAGATGGACCTAAAATCAAGCCCTGTAGAGCCTGGGTCTCGCCAGAGTAAGAGGACAAATTGACCCACGTGTCATCACCATGGTGATTATACTTGAAGTTGTTCCTCCAAGGATGACTGGACAATAGATAGCAGCAGAAGCATGAAAGAAGCTCCTCTAGAGACAAATGGAACTGACAGCCCAGTTATATCTGTAAAGATGGATGGAGCCCCATGGCGAAAACTCCTACAAGCCCTAACATTTTGTCACCTGGTCTCCACCCTGCTTAAAAGTGAAACTCATTGCCAGGTTATGAGCTAAAAGAACTGAAAGTGGTTTGATAGTTACCTGTTACTGTGATTCTGTTTCTTCGCACTCCTGTTACTTGTTACCATACTTTGGAAGTGCTTATCCCAGAGAACTTGTGCAACAATGAAGGATTTTGCTAAAGGCCTTACTTTTCACTTTATTTAAACACATTGGAATAATCAAAGGTCTATCTGTC
>NW_022915815.1:0-579 GCF_012274545.1 Fukomys damarensis
CTTTCTAATTACCAAATTAATAATATACAGCGTATAATTCCTGAAATTAGCCTTCAACAGTCATTAGAGAACTCTCTGAAATGGGACATTTATCAACTTTGAATAGATAAACATGTACCTTATAGTTGGAAAGAGACAGTCTTGACTTTCTTATTTATATCTGATAAAAACTAGAGGTCTTAAATAATACAGACTACTGAAAGATAAATTAGAAAAAAACACAATATAGATATGTAGAGATTATTGTATATACTATGTACACAGTGATATGTAAATTGCCATCTCTTAAAATGATATGTTTTAGGTGAAGCACCAAAGATCTTTCAGCAATTTCTACAAGTTATGAGAGATTGAAACATTTCTAGAGTCTAAATTGTACATTGTTTACATTTTTTAGGCTTATAAAGTTACACCAAACTTACTGAGAAATGTTGCAGTGATAACTGTACTATTTCTGGTATATCTTTGTCTGCTCAAAGCAATCCTTAAAACTATTTTGGGTTGGCACCTGTGTACTGTGAATCTGGCATAACTCTTTCAGAAAGCAGTCAGGCCACCCTGACAGATGGGTCTGACCAT
>NW_022915816.1:0-231 GCF_012274545.1 Fukomys damarensis
CCTCTCAGCTTAGTCCACACACTCTCCAGGGGAGCCAGGCTCTATATAGGAAAGCTGTCCCCCCACACTGTGTGAAGCAGAAGCTTCAGCCAGGTTATGGAGAGTGGTTTGGAGGACAGGATTCAAACTCCTGGGTGTGTTCAGGAGAAAGGTCTTGGAAAGCACCCGTGGTTTCACCCAGGAGCTGCAGATGCCTGGGAGCCACAGGAGTGGGGAAAGGGGCTGGACTGC
>NW_022915817.1:0-436 GCF_012274545.1 Fukomys damarensis
TGGGTTTTTCTTGCTCTTGTTTTTCTAGAAGTCTAAGTTTCATCATTAAGTTGTTTATTTGAGTCTGCTCTGTTTTCCTAGTGTGGACATTCAATGTTATGAATTTTCCCTGTAGAACTGCTTTCATTGTGTCCCATAGATTCCTGTATGTTGTATTGGCATTTTCATTTATTTGTAAAAACTGTCTAATTTCTTCTTTAATTTCCTCTGTAAATTGTTTAGGAGAGTGTTGTTCAGTTTCCATGTGCTTGTGAAGTTCCTACAGTTTCTTGTGCTATTGAACTCCAGCTTGATTGCAGTATCTGATAATATACAGGGGATGACTTCAATTCTTTTGCATTTATTCTGACCTGTTCTGTGAGCCAATATGTGCTCTATCTTGGAGAATGATCCATGTGCAACTGAAAAGAATGTATATTCTGATTTTGTGGGGTGG
>NW_022915818.1:0-385 GCF_012274545.1 Fukomys damarensis
TCACCCTCAGCCTGACCCCGGGGAGCGGGACTTGCCTTCGTATGTCAACACTGAAGGTCACATGAGGAGGGGACCCTCGCCCCATGAAATGTAGACGACACGAAGCAGGGAGTGGAATGGGGAGCCTGTCCCGTCCCCGTCATCGAGCTCTCACCCTACTCGCTGGCCCGGTACTACCCACTGGCACCACGGTGCGATGCGCGAGTCCTCGGAAATACCCAGTGCATCCCACCTTCGTGAAAGGAGTGCCCTCACCTTCCCTCACAGAGGCAAAATACGCGGTAGGCGATTTCCTTCGGGATCACGCTCACCAACCCTAACCCTAACCCTAAGCGAAGACCTGATTCCTAAGGTCCCAGCAGGCGGTCCTTGAAATCAGGCACTG
>NW_022915819.1:0-927 GCF_012274545.1 Fukomys damarensis
TAGTTTATATTTTTTCAGCTGTTGGAAATTGAATTATTTGTATTTATTTGGTTTCTTTTTCTATCCATTTTCTTACGCATTTCAGGAACTCATTTTCCTTCAGGAAAATTTGAAATAATTGCAAACAATTTCTGACATTCATTCTCCACAGCCTGACTTCTTGACATGAAATTTAACACACATTATCAAGCCTTGATGTCTTTCATTTTCAGGTAGTTTTTTGATGTTAATAAGGATCTCACCCAGTGGGGTTTTAGGAACCTTAAGTAGCTTGACCATTGGTTAGGAGTGTTTCTCATTTTTTTCCCAGAGGGCCAATTCAAATTTAGCCCCATGTTCAAGTCTACTGAACTTCAGTTATGGGTTAAATGGTCACACATGTCTAATTTCATCTTATCCTAAGAGTTTGTGAGGTTGGAATTATTTTGTCATTCTAAAAAAGAGCAATCTTTGGTTAAGGAGTTATACTGGGTTTGGAGCTCTTTTGTGTTACATAACTTGGAAGTTTCATTTCTCACTTGAAAATATGCAAGAAAACAGAAAACATGGAGTGTCCTAAGTCCTTTTATGGGGTTAAGTCTCACTTTGGGCACTAATTTCCTGCCATGGGAATCTTGGGAATTGGGAATTCCTCATTTAGCATGTGCTCTCATAATAAATATACAGCATAAATACTGACATTAAAGAATGGCTTCTAATTCAATTCCATGATAAAGTGTCTCAGTCAATGCAGATCAACATTTATTTCCTATTATATTATTTGCTTACTGAGTAAATAAGCATTACAATCTGTCAGCATTCCTAAGGCCTATTCTTATATTCTTAGTGGCAAATCATACTTGTATTTACTTTTTTCTGAGACTTATTGTTAAATGAATGTGATTTGGATCTATTGCTTTAGAGAAGTAATTTTTTTCATTAAGTATA
>NW_022915820.1:0-222 GCF_012274545.1 Fukomys damarensis
TATTTTTTATTTTGAGATAGGCTCTTCATATATTGCTAAATTGCCCGGGCTGCGTTTGAATTCTTGATTCTGATCTTCCTGCCTCACCTCCTGGAAGGCTGCGGTTACAGGAGCACACCACAGCCTGGCGGAAGAATTCTTTCTTCAAGATGCAGAGCGCCCAGGTGTAGGGACCTCCACCCTCCAGGCCTTGCCAGTTGGTGGGGAAGAGGAGCAGCCTTG
>NW_022915821.1:0-361 GCF_012274545.1 Fukomys damarensis
GGAGCAGAGGCCCAGTCTCTGTGACCTGATCATGGGAACACACATCTTGGAGGCTCTGTCTTAGTGAACACTCACTACACTCCAGATTAGCCCAGGAGCTCTGCAGCCTCCTGATGGCACTGCGATGCGGGCCTCATCTGCGACCATGAAGGAAGAAAGGAGGCGGGCCAGGCCGGCTGGTGTCACTGCCAAGCTCAGAACCCTCTGCATAGAGGTGCTCGTTCCCAGCTCCAGGTGACTCCTCCACATTAGCTGAACCCAGCCAAATTCTGACTCTGACCCATGATCCTAAACCCATGATGCTCTGAAAATCAAAAGCTTTTCTGGTGAACAGTTGTGTTTTGCTAAAGAAATACTCATG
>NW_022915822.1:0-299 GCF_012274545.1 Fukomys damarensis
AGTGTAAATAAGGATCAAAATGTATAATTGATCATGTAAAATAGGAAGAAAAGGTTTAAAGAACTAGGGAAAGTGGGGGGGTAGGGGAAAGGAAAGAAAGGAAGGAAAAAATGTGAGAAAAGCAAAAAAAAATGAAAACAAAGTCTTTGTAAATAGGGAAGGGTGGAGGGGGTGAAGAGAGGGCTGGGGAATAGGGAAAAAATAAGAACCAAGATATGTCATGTAAAGGTATAAGACCCCAGTGATGAATGTAACTGTACTGTTTACCTAAAATTAACTTAATGGAAAATAAAACATAG
>NW_022915823.1:0-227 GCF_012274545.1 Fukomys damarensis
GGGGAGTGTGTACATGAAGCCCTGTCCTGGGCTGTCATCAGTCACATAGGTGAAAAGAGCCTCAGTCAAGCTGGAACCATGTGGACTTGGGTCTCAAAGTGGGATGGGAAGAATATGGGGCCACTAGGATCAACAACTCAGCCATCAGCTCCCTAGGCAGAGAAGCAGGGGCTCCAGGACTCGTGCACTGAGTGAAAGGGCTGGCTGTGGAAGCCTGGCTCCCTTTG
>NW_022915824.1:0-425 GCF_012274545.1 Fukomys damarensis
GTCATAGTTTCTGTTGTAAACGGCACTTGTGAGGTCACTTGGAGGCAGGCTTTGTGAAAATGAGTTTTATTCCAGTCCAGGTGTGAACAGACTAAAATCAGGGGCAGATTTCTGCAGCTAGTTGGGAAGAGCCAAGTTTATTACACCTGTGTGTGGATGGATTGAACTATTTTGAAAATTAAATCCATGTTTTCTTAACCTGTTGTAGAGCATGAAATATTTGTGAGGAATATTTGCAAGGAAATCCACCACAGATGGAAATGGAGCTTGCAAAGCTGAGGAAAGAAAAGGGAAAATGAAGTACTATCACAGGAGCAAGAAATAAATTAGAAATGGAAAAAAACAGGAAAATCTTGGTTGAAAAAGTAATCATTGAAATCTAGGAAGCATTAGAGATGATTTCATTAAATTTGAATGACTTAGAA
>NW_022915825.1:0-262 GCF_012274545.1 Fukomys damarensis
AACTGTCCTGTGCTCGAAATCCAGGTGCCTGCCAGTCTCACACTGTGACAAGGAGCTCCTCAACTTGCTCCTGCCTGTAGTTCGTTAGGAGTGGGAGATGTCGTCCATTCTAGGTAGAACCCAATGCTTCAAATCATTGAATCGGGGAGGAGGCGAGCTTCAAAGAACGGCTCTCCAATTAACTTCGTGGCCCTGGGTTATGGCTGTGGCAAGTACAGAGTCAGTGCGTATTATTGCATGACTCTCCAGACTTCTGCTGTAT
>NW_022915826.1:0-211 GCF_012274545.1 Fukomys damarensis
GAACTCGGGTCCTTGCGCTTGCAAGGCAGGCCACTGAACCACTGAGCTAAATCCCTGGCCCTTTTGTTTTGCTTTGTTTTTCAGATGCCCATTTTTGAATAGTCTATTTCTTAAGTCTCATTAAAAATTTTAAAAATTGGCCAATTTAAAGAACTTCTGGATTTGTTGCACAGAAGATACAAAAACAGGAGAGCTTAACATAATATGGTGC
>NW_022915827.1:0-207 GCF_012274545.1 Fukomys damarensis
CCCAGTACAAAAAAAAAAATAAAAAATAAAAAGAAATGCACAGTAAGTTTCTCTTACACTTACCATATGCTTTTGTTTACTGCTGGGGGATACAGAGTTCGGGCAGCGGGCGGTGGTGCCTTGAATCTTTCTTTCCCTGACTGGTCCCAAACAACGAGTAAGAAACTTTCAGATTTGCTCTGTAAAGAATGGGGTGGGGTGTGATGT
>NW_022915828.1:0-205 GCF_012274545.1 Fukomys damarensis
AAGTCTTTCCACCTTCTGTCTTTCTCATATCAACCCCTCTTTTCACTTAATGCCATTTGGGAACCTGAACCACTGTTTTATAACCTGGCTGCACAATGGAATCACATGGGGGGATTTAAATATAACTGATGTGACCATACCGGGGTACAGCCTGGGCACTGGGAATTTCAGAAGCTCCCTGCATGATTCTGGTGTGCAACCATAA
>NW_022915829.1:0-552 GCF_012274545.1 Fukomys damarensis
TGTTTTAAAAAAAAAAAAAAAAAAAAAGAAAAGCTATCAAGGAAGATTCTGCCCAAAGTCCATAGTTGGCTGACTTGGCTTAGACTACTGGAATCCCAAGAAATTGTCAGGCTAGTGAGGAACATGAGCAGACAGCAATAAAAATGTCCTATGACAATGATGTATTCAGAATGCTTTAGAGGTCTTGTGAAACAAATACTGGCATTACTGTGTTTCTTTGTTATTGCATGTGCTATAAACAAATAAGAGTGACTGTGTGCAGCGAAAACTTTATTTACACAAATAGGCAGCAGTCTCAAATAAGGAGAAGCCCATAGAGCACAATTTGCTGGGCTCCACTAGTCAGGATTATCAAGCCAGGGATTTTAATCAATCCATAATCTAAAAATCAGCAACGATAACTCTTCAAACACCTGACCCAGTCACTGAAGATTCATTTACAGTATGCTGAGTGCCTCTGATTATACCAACATGGGGATGGGACAGAGATCTTCTTGGTGTGTGGGGTCTCTCTTAATAAGATCCATCCAGACCAGATGGATCCCAGCTATA
>NW_022915830.1:0-254 GCF_012274545.1 Fukomys damarensis
AGAGGTGATTTTATTGTTAAAAAGTCTTGGCTATTTCATTATGCCGCGAAGATGGAGCTGTTTAGAGGATACATATTTCTATCAGCTGTGGAGAAAATAATTTCACCCACCTAACCAATACAGGAGTGTCTTTGAGAAAACACCTTTTGAAGTGAGTATATTGTTGTATTTTATGTGACACCTATTTATATTGTTACTAATGCTCCATTATTTAATATTTCCATAGAACCAAGTCAAATGGATGAAAACCGGAC
>NW_022915831.1:0-244 GCF_012274545.1 Fukomys damarensis
CTCAGAGCTATGTAGCAGTTCTCTGAGGACTGGTCAGCCAACACTGCTCTTGCCCTTGGCCTGCAAGCCACCTTGTGGATGCTTTAAGAATTTCTAGAAATGGAAAAATCCTTGCCTCATGGAAAAGTGATACAGAGGTCTGGCAAGTAGTGCTAAGCACGCAAAAAGTCTTCCCTCAGTGCAGCTTATAGGCAGGGCTCCCATGAAGACTGTTGGGCCACACAGTGAGCACACCCCTGTCCCT
>NW_022915832.1:0-248 GCF_012274545.1 Fukomys damarensis
TGGATTCAAAGAGTTGCATTTCACTGGATCTCCCTGGAATAAGTGATGAGGTGTTTACAAGGCAGGAACACTAAAAATGATCGAGTGCTTCAGATGCGCTCAGTCGCCTGTAATGTTCTGTGTTTCTCACAGGCTTCCTGCTCCTTGGGGTCTCATAGATACCACGTTTGCCAGAAGAACCAGACAGGTCAACTGGGTGCGTGCACTGGCCTGAACAACCCTTATACAGTTTGTGTGACAGAGATATA
>NW_022915833.1:0-222 GCF_012274545.1 Fukomys damarensis
CATGCTTAGGATTGAGTAAAACAGAACCATTGGCCAATGTTTTCTGTTTTGTGTGGCACCAGAGTTGTTATATAACTCATTGACAATATCTATTCTAACTTAGGCTTTGTTGTACAAAGTGTCCATCTCAGGCTTCCGTTTTGTTGAGGTATCCTTATCAATATTTCCATCGTGGTGCACTATTAACATAAGCAGTAGCAGTTTTTCTTTGCCATATACAAG
>NW_022915834.1:0-332 GCF_012274545.1 Fukomys damarensis
AGTGTTTCAATCTCTGCCAGGCAAAGACCTACAAACAAAAAGGACTGCAGTTGTACTCCCCTTCAGAAGTGGCCTTCACTGGTAATCTCACAGAGTTGCAGCACCCATCTCTGTGGACTACTTCACATTCATGAAACTGACCACTTTCGCTTTAAACGGCTAAGCGGCGAGAGAAGCTGTTTCCGGGGAACTCAGCACTTTACACGGCAGAAGCCTTTGGCAAAGTGCGGTTGTGTTCTAACTTCAAACTGAACCTGTCCCAAAGTATTCAGAGTTCTGGAGGCCTGTGTGCACTCAGAGCTGCGAGGCACTCCCTTAGGCCTGAAGGGCTT
>NW_022915835.1:0-237 GCF_012274545.1 Fukomys damarensis
AGAATAGAAAAAGCCATCCAAGACAACAGACACATGGCAGTGGGTATAACAATTTGCAATTTGCAATTATACTACAAAGCCATGGTGATAAAAACAGCATGGTACTGGCAAAGAAATAGACCTGAGGATCACTAGAATAGATTGGAAGATACAGAAACACCTGCAGATGCACTAAGATACCTCATCTGAAGGAAAGATAGCCTCTTTACTAAATGGTGTTACAAAAACTGTATTTCA
>NW_022915836.1:0-202 GCF_012274545.1 Fukomys damarensis
GTATCTTTAGTCTACATTTCATCTGGAACATTCAAGTTATAGGTTTAGGATAATCACCTACTTACTTTTCAATATCACTGGGAAGACATGATATCTCTCAGCAACTAGTAGTCCCCCCACCCTTCTCGAAAGAGCTTATTTTGAGGCCACTGGATCATCTAGTAACTTCTTTCCTTTGGTTTGCCTATAGTCCCTTGTAGTC
>NW_022915837.1:0-238 GCF_012274545.1 Fukomys damarensis
GTGCTGAGGACCTCTGGGTGACCCCGCTGCCTGGACCTCAGTGGCACTGCAAGCCCACACTGCCGTTGTAAAAGGTACTGCTCACCATGAGTCTCAGGCAAGGGGTCAGGTTGGGCAGAGCCTCAAACTGTGCCTCTGTGGGCCCTGGGTGATGCTCCGGTCCAGTGTCCTTGCAAGCCCCGTGAGGACCTGGCCCTGTGGGAGGTCTCTGCCCTGTTCTTGTCACGCTCAGCCGCAG
>NW_022915838.1:0-933 GCF_012274545.1 Fukomys damarensis
AAAAAAAAAAAAAAGTCAGAGGATGACAGGATCTGTAGAAAAACTTAAAGGCCAGAAAGGGGCGATGGTGTCCTCCAGAAGGTGACTGGAGCGTGGAAGGCCCTGGGCCGTCCCTGACTACCCACTGTGACAGTGTCTGGGGTTCTAGAGTGCAGGCCTGGGGTGGAGGAGTCCCCAGAAGGAGGAGAGAGAGAGGGAGTGGACCTGTGGGTGGGCTGTGCCCCCTGGGGGGGGAGCCAAGCCCAATGGGTCAGAAGGGCCACAAGGACTCCTTTTACCCTTGTGAAGGGTAAGAGGCTCCCTGCCCCCATCCATAACCCCTTCCCCCTTCCATCAGATCTCAAGTGATACCTTTATCTGCCCCTCCTCCTGCTCTTGGGGATACCTCGAGGTGGCTCCAAGTTGTCCCTGCATCCCAGGACAGCATGAACAGCCTAGGGGAGCTCTTGAAAGCCATCCAAGGCCAACCAAGGAGATGGAGCGGGCCTGTGAGGCTCTGTGCTGCCAGGAGGGACCAAAGGCTCCAAGGTCAGGCCTGTGTTTCTTCCTCAGGACTCCTGTGACCAGCCTTCATGAGGCCCTGGACCAGTGCATGATCGCCCTAGACCTCTTCCTCACCAACCAGTTCTCAGAAGCCCTCAGCTACCTCAAGCCCAGGTGAGCGTGAGCCTGTGGGGGCGGGGCAGGTGTGTGTGCACAGATGTGTGGCTCACACAGGGACAGATGGGGCCTGGTGGGTCATGGAGAATCACAGGAAGCCTGTAACTCAATGCCTTCAGCTTTGGGAGTCACTGTGACCCCTGAGCAGTCCCATAAAATGGCTCAGACTCCCCATCCCACAGCCTGTGAGTAGCCAGGCCCTTTCCAAGGTCACTGTGACTTCCACACTGATTTCTTGTTCCTGCCGAATCTACCTGATGCTTCTTCCTGTCA
>NW_022915839.1:0-234 GCF_012274545.1 Fukomys damarensis
TCCACCTCCTCCCCCTCCTCCGCCTGGAAAACCGCCGGGTCCACCCCCACCAGGAGGCCCTCCGAAGCCCAGTGGCCCGCCTCCTCCTCCTCCAAACTAACAGGGTCCACCTCCGAGACAAGGTAAGCAGCTCTACTGTCCTCAAGGCTTTTGGAAGTCCCAGGGAGCATCCCCTCTTTCCCACAGGGAAGAACCCCAGAGAGGAGCCCAGGGATTGAGCTCAAAGATCAGCAA
>NW_022915840.1:0-442 GCF_012274545.1 Fukomys damarensis
ATATAAGAGACATCTTTAGGGAGAAATGTTACTTGAGTTTCAAGAGTGTTAGATTCAAATCATCATTCTTTATCATGAGAAAGTCTTGAGGCTTGAGAAAGACTCAATACCATTCTACTTCTTGTTTCTACATCTGGGAAAAAAATGAAAGATGGTATTTCCGTGCTCTGGTCTTTTCCCAACACAGCCACCTACATGACTTCAAGGAAACCACTTAAGTGGTACTACTAAAAATGATAAATGAGAACTTGGCAACTAAAGCTTAATAAACACAAAGCTTTCTGAGAATTATCCCATTGAAACTATGTAATTTTCTTGTTATATATAAGTATCAGATGGATAGCGTCTACTTCTGAAAAAGAAGTCTTTCCTTAATTCAGTATAAACACAAAGATGGAGTTCACAACAATCTTTACTTCAAGATCAATTTGGCCACGTAGGG
>NW_022915841.1:0-822 GCF_012274545.1 Fukomys damarensis
TTAATTTCAGAGAGGTTGCAAAGAATAAAACAGGAAAACAACAAAAGAAGAAATAGCAGCCATACGTTTTATACTTTTACTAAACAGTGCTGCTGAGATGATGATATTGTTTTAGTACTTATGACTGGGACAGTATTATGCGAGATATGTAATGATAATTATTCTTATAAAATTCCTCATTTTTTTCATTGTTTATTGGTACACTTAAAGCAAACAATACTGTTACATTTATCATTGGGATCTTGTACTTTTGCATGATATATCTTGGTTCTTGTTTTTTCCTCATACACCCACCCTCCCTTCACCCTTCCCTATTTACAAAGACTTTGTCTCCATTTTTTCATTTTTTACATTTTTTCTTATTCCTTATTTACTTCCCCTCCCCTTCCCACTTCCCCTTTAGCCATTTTCTTCATTTCACACTCTCACTTATACCTTTTGAACCTTATTTTCACTTTTAGTTTTCCCACTAGAGACACTATTCAGTATTTACTTGTGTGTGCTACTTATTTCACTTAAGTGTATAGCCTAAATGAGCATCCATTTAGCTATGTTTCTTGTTTCTCATTCTTTATGGCTGAGCAGTACTCCATTTTATAGAAAAACCGCATCTTCTTTATCCAGTCTCCAGTTGATGGGTGTTTGGGCTGTTTCCAAGTTTTGGTTATTACAAACTGTACCACTATAAACATGGGTACACATATCTGTGGTATGATTCTTCTAATTCTTTAGAAAGATACCCAGCAGAGGGAAAGCTGGGTCAAATGGGAACTCTAATCCAACCATCCTTACTGGAAGAAAGATATCCTTTTTAATAAATGG
>NW_022915842.1:0-494 GCF_012274545.1 Fukomys damarensis
AGGCTAGTTAGTATCGTATTATTATGAAAGACTGAAATAACATTAGTACTTTTCAAGATATGCAATGCTCTTTTATAAGCAGGATATTTCTGGAACTCCTTTCTTCCTACTGATAGCAAATACATACTTAATGTACATTTATACTTACTATTTGTGTTTCTTACACAAATGCTGTCATCGTCTAAGTTTCTAGGTTGTATTTTTAATGGTACTAAGATATTTTGAATATGTGGGTAAAAAGGAAAGAAATCAGGTGACAATGTTATTATTTTTCTTAGCTAAAGGAAGTCAAGAGAAGAAATGTTGATATATTGATTATATTTATGTTCTAGGAACTGTTAGGATTTGACATTGTTTTGTATTTGTTTATTTCCATTAAATTCTCACAACAGTTGCATGAGGTAGGTTTTGGAAATGGAAATGGAAAAGCTCAGAAAATTAAGTAACTTGATTGTGATCTCTGCTAAGCAACAGGGTAGAGTTTTACTTGTTTA
>NW_022915843.1:0-279 GCF_012274545.1 Fukomys damarensis
CTGAAATATTTAGTGATGAGTTTATCAAAATATGGAAACTATAAAACATTGCTGAGACAATTTCTTGAAAATTTAAAGATGGACAAATCTGCCATCTTTATCGCTCCATAGGTGCAGCACTGATGGAGAAAATTCTACATTGACCTGGGTCGGTTCCACTTAAGTCCCTCGAGGTTTGTAGGAAACCTGTAAACTGCTGGTGAGGTTCCTGTGGTAATGGTGTGTGGGTCTATAACAAGGCTTGTATGAAACACTGGAAGGGTGCCAGGCAAAGAGGGG
>NW_022915844.1:0-215 GCF_012274545.1 Fukomys damarensis
CAATACTTACCCATTGACCTAACAAGTATGTCCTGAGCACCTAAAACAGCAAATAAAAATCCAACCCTCCTGGAGTTTGCCGTCTAGCGGGGGTGGGGGGGTGGAACACAAAGATGGACAAGGGAAATGAGTAAACCATAGAGTATATCGGGAGGTGATAAGTGACTTGGAGAAAAGGACAGGAGGAAAAGGATGGGGTAGGAGGGAGATTACAA
>NW_022915845.1:0-208 GCF_012274545.1 Fukomys damarensis
TAAGCACAAGAATTAAAAGTGAGATAAATTTGGGAACTAGAGTGTTTCTGCCCAATTCCTTAAATTTCTTTATTAAAATAATTATTAATATATATTAACTGCAACACTGAGGACTTTCACTGATGTTTCCACACATGCATTATAGTGAGCTTTAATCATTTCTACCCTCCTTGCCACCTTCTATGTTCTTTTCTGACTCCCTTCAGTC
>NW_022915846.1:0-2129 GCF_012274545.1 Fukomys damarensis
TTGGAGGTGTTTTCTTTTAGGGCTTGAAATACCTCACTCACTCCAGGCTCTCGTTGACTTGAGGGCTTGTGTTGAATAGTCTTTTGGGATTCTGATGGGCTTTCTTTTGCATGCATTTGTTTGTTTTTTCTTGTAGTGTTTTGTACTTCTGCTGCGTTTTCAGGATCTTGATTATTATATGTCTTGGTGTATAATTTTTTAGATCACGGCTAGTTGGGATCCTCTATGCCTCACTTATTTGTATGTCAAGTTCTTTTGACATGTTTGGGAAATTTTCTGTCATTAATTCTGTGAAAAGTTTTTTGTCATTTGTCCTTTCTCCTGCTTTTCTTGTACTTCTATTAATCTTATATTATTCTTCTTTGCACCATCCAGGAGCTGATGGATTGATTTCTCATGGTCACTTACTATTTTTAAGAGATCTTTCATTTCATGGTCACTGAACTACATTCTGTCTTCTATATCCAGTATTCTGTGTTCAGTTTGGGTTAGTCTGCTATGTATACGTTTTTAGTAGAGTTTTTAATCTCCTGGATATGAAATTGAATCTGTTTCATGGATTCCATTTCTTTCTTATGTTGTTGCCACTTAGATAAACCGACAGTGAAGCTGAAATCCAACAGGTCCTTTGAATGTTTTCTTTAAAATTTTACAAAATAAGATACAATTTACTTATAGCAAAGTTCATGGATTTGTACATTTTTGAGTTCAGAAACAGTTAAAATATACTATAAAATAAATATAAAGAAGCTTTCTATCCAAAGACCTTTTTAATCACCAAGATGTAATATTAATAGACATTCAAAAATTATCTGTTTAGAATGATATAGGACTATGCAGTAATTTAGAGATAGTATATTGTAATTATGAATTGAACATTGAACATACTATCTAAAATAACATTCAGAGAACCCAAATATAATTATGGAGACCATGACATTTGATAGGAGAAATGAAAACCCCTGGATAGTCATTCATCTCAGAGAACTGAGAGAAACTGCCATTTCAGAAGAAATTAGTGCCACAAGGTCCATACCAGTCCCAGAGTAAGTTCCTGCAATGGGTAACCCTCATGATCATAAACACCTAAACACATGCATCCATGATACCCTGCATACAGGGATTCATACATGGAGACACTAATACCTTAGCAAAGTTCTACCCACAGAAAATGGACTCACAAATGCACACACTCTCTTTTACACAGACATAGAACACAACAGACACTCTAGGGACAGTTTATAGAGGCCCTTTTTTTTAGCACCCCAGACCTTTTCCATCCCTGTAACTCAACTTTGGGAGCTGCAAGTCCCCCAGGGCAAAGGAAAAGACCTGATCTGTTTGGCAATTGTTAGACCCCTGTGTATCAGCTCTGACCACAGGAAGTCTCACCAGCAAAATAATGTAGGGTAAGTCACCAACGTGCACACCAGTTTCTCTGAATAAATACTCAAAGCAACAATATATACACATAGGCAAACAGAGAAACATAGATACACATCCATGAGCAGTCCTGGCTTCTTCCCTTAGGCTTCACTCCCTCTCCCTTATCTGGGTGTGGGAGCATCAGATATACAGGCTTCTGCTCCACATCACTGAATTGAACTGGCAGGGGTTGATCTGCTGAGGCTCTGAAATCAGAGAACTCACAGGTCCCTTCTGTGGTGGTATAATCTAGCTATGTGAATTGAAGGAGGGAAGCAAGGCAGAGGCTGACATCATATACCCAGAACTATACTTGGGAAAGTCCTGGATGAGGGAGATGTCCAAGATTCTGGTTCTAATGTAAGGACTCTGTGGAATCTCATCCTGGGCAAGGAGGTCAGGGTGTGGGGCCAGTCCTTCAAGAGGACAGCCTCAGGGCAGGGAACCAAATGAAGTAGTTGACAAATGTGACAGCCACAGGAGACAAGGCAAAGAGAAACAGCTAGGAAGGGGGAAGCACCAGGGGCCAGCTACTGTGGAGAGCTTGTACTTCTCGAAGGCTGGAGTGGTGGGTTTGGACACAGAAGCTAGGGAGGGTCTGGGGCTATTTGTCTCCTGATAGACAGCAACAAAGTAACAAGGTGCAAGAGGAGAGAGCCTCATGCATTTCTCTAGCTCTGAGCTTCTGCCAGTGCCTTCTGTTA
>NW_022915847.1:0-711 GCF_012274545.1 Fukomys damarensis
ATTTCTCTGGTGTGAGAAGCTGAAAGTGTAAATAAGAATCAAAATGTATAATAGATAATGTGAAACAGGAAGAAAATTTCTAAATGGGAGGAGGAATGGCAGGAGTAGGGGAAAGAAAAGAAGGGAAAGGAAAAAAATATGAGAAAAGGAAAAAATAGAAATAAAGTCTTTGTAAATAGGGTGGAGGGGTTGAAGGAAGGGAGGGTAGGGGAATGGGGAAAAATAAACAACAAGTTATATCATGTAAAGGTAGGAATCCCCAATGATGAATGTCATCATATTGTATATCTAAAATGTACCAGTATACTTAATGAAAAAAATGCACAAGCATACTAGATTTAGAAAATTGCTACTTTGCAATCATCAATGAAATAATAGATTCTGTCAAAGTTAACAACTGATCCTAAAACCATCAGGTAAAATCTGTTGGGTACCAGGATATAGGAAGAGTCTAAGGCCTGCTTTTAAAGTTTTGCTCTCTAATACCCCCAAGGACCTATGTATTATATGCTTGGTCCCTCTGGCAGTTGGCACTATTGGGACATGGTAGAAACTTTAGAGGATGGGGCCTAGTGGGGGTCATTAGGTCATTATGGCATGCTCTCAAAGAAGACTGTGGGGCCTCAGTCTACTCTTCTTCCTTGTTTTGCCTCCTGACTATAATGCTGCCACTACAATCTTTGACCTGCAGAAATAATTAAAAGCAATGGA
>NW_022915848.1:0-202 GCF_012274545.1 Fukomys damarensis
CGTACTTAGAAATATATGTAGAATTTTCATTTCTGTGGTCTTAATTTCCAGTAATATGTTTCTCTACCCATATTTCCCAGATGATTATTCTTCAATGAAAATAAGTAGCAGTGAAATATAATCTCTCTCAGTCATGGATTGATATCACAAGTAACAAGATAAAAGCTAAAAGAGGTGGCTGCAACTAAACAAAGTGCCTATA
>NW_022915849.1:0-1090 GCF_012274545.1 Fukomys damarensis
CCCTACCCCTTCGTGACACAGTAGGCTCCAAGTAGTAGCACAGTCCCATTTTTCAGCCATTCAGCAAGGACCCAACCCTTCCAACAAGTTCGCGAAAGTGCGTACGGAGATTTCACTACATATCCCAGGCCGGGGGAGCACACCTGGGGCAACTGAAGGAATATGAAACACAATTAGATCCTAGACTGAGTCCAACACTTTCTTTTCTTAAATGCCATTTTCCACAGTGCTTCCAAAGCGTGTTGTAGCATGATGAGGCACACGATTCTCAATTTGGCCAAGTCCAAATTTCATTTCCACAGTGGTATCTGACTGATGTTATCCTCTGTCTAATGGACAGGCAGGAAATAGGAGACAGGGAAAGTGTAGTACAGTACTCTGGAAAGCCTTGTAAGAGAGAAGTAGGAAAATGAGGCCTGGGGATTTGAATACGATGAAACCAGGGGTGTAGGGACGTATGGATTCAAGAAAAGAATGAGAGTGTGATGGGCACCTGTTCTTGCAGGTGCTCAGTGGCCACAGGGGCCTACAGAGTGGGCTTGTAGGAATGAACATAATGCTGCCACGTAGTAACTGGACTGGGAATTTGGAAGAGAGATACAAGGAATGGAGGGAGCCCTGAGTGTGGGCTTGATGGCCAGGGGAATAGTGCACAACCAGGAAGGGGTATCTCTGAGAAGCAGGAGGGAAGAAAAGCAGTACTGGTTCACAAACTATAGAAAAGTCTACCCAAGTTATTGGACCTTAAGATACACAGGAGTGTGTCAAGGGCTGCAGGAGGGCCCGAGTAGGAGCACTTTCTCCAGAGTGAAGGACACCCCAGGCAGACCAGGACAAGTCCCGTAGGATGCCATTCATGCCATCTTTGGAGTGTGAACACCAGAAACTGATGGAAGAAACGTGTTTCCAGTGTCACTGAGGAGGTTCAGGAGGCTGTTTCAGGCCACAGAGCTTCCCATTTGGAAGGATGGCGAGAAAGTCTGAAGATGGAGGGTGATGACAGTCCGATATTCCTGTGAAATAGCTGCATAAAACTCTGCTGTACTTGAAAACCACTGACAAAGTCACATTGGCTGCTACTGTGACTCAG
>NW_022915850.1:0-581 GCF_012274545.1 Fukomys damarensis
AGAAAACACTGAAAGTCATTAGAAGAAAATGTCAAATAATTTATAAAGCAAACCTATCAGAAGAACAGTATATTTCTCAATGCAAAATTTAGGTGAAGAGAGTTTGGAGTGGAAATTTTCTGACCATAAAAGAAATAATAATCCCACCTAAACAGCAGAGGTTCAGGTGCATAAGAACAAGCCAGGACCCCACCCAGACACCAGCAGATTGGGTATGCAGACCCCAGCCAAAGGCCCACCTGGAGAACAACTATGAAGGCACACAGGCCCCAGCCAGAGTCATGCCCAGAGACCATTGGTAAGTGCATGCAGATACCAGCCAGAACCCCACCAGGACAACAGCCCAGAGCTGGGGTCCAGAA
Organism: Fukomys damarensis; assembly: GCF_012274545.1. NCBI lineage: Eukaryota > Metazoa > Chordata > Mammalia > Rodentia > Bathyergidae > Fukomys > Fukomys damarensis. The sequence goes on from NW_022915850.1 coordinate 363, forward strand.
GGCTATAGTTTTTTTAATTTTTATTTATTTATTTATTGATTGATTGATTGATTGATACCGGGGATCAAACTTGGGTCCTTGTGCTTGCAAGGCAGGCCACTGAACTGCTGAGCTAAATCCCCGGCCCAAGAAGGCTATAGTTTTGAACTCAACAAGTGGTTCAGTGCTGAGAGGCAGAGAGAAGGCATCTCTGAGGTTTGTTGAAAAGTGAAGCCCATT
>NW_022915851.1:0-395 GCF_012274545.1 Fukomys damarensis
TACTACTGTCTGGGGTACTATTACCAGGGGACCTTTAGTTCCAGATGATCTGTTCCTGAATCATTGATGTGAAAACTGGACAGTGCTGTGTTTTACTGGTACATCAAATGTATCTGCTGCCTTGTCCTTCCTCTTCCTCACCCTCAACAAATGCTTGGTTGCAGTGAACCGAGTATACATGGCTGGTCTCTAGTGATCTGGATATTTCTGCAATCCAGCTCTGCATTTGATGCTTGAGCAAACTGAGCCTCTGAGAAGGTGATAGAATGGCCCAGGACTTCGCAGCAAGCTGGTGGCAGAGCCCAGGGATCCTGACCCCAAGGTGCAGTCTCGCTTAGCACACCGTGGCTTCTGTTTTCCCAAAGTGTGAGGTTAGGAGCTTCAATGTACAGAAG
>NW_022915852.1:0-212 GCF_012274545.1 Fukomys damarensis
ATGCCAAGAGAGACAATTTATAGGCCAATATCTCTTAAAGAATATAGATGAAAAATTCATAAATTTGATTCAACAATGTATGAAAAATTTATATCCCAAATCAGCTGGTACTTATTTTAAGTTTGCAAGACTCATTCAAAATCAATCACTGTAAACCATCATACCAAAAGGCTAAAGATCATCATGTGACTATGTCAATTAATGCAGAGAAG
>NW_022915853.1:0-206 GCF_012274545.1 Fukomys damarensis
CATGGAAACAATTCAAAGTACTGAGAGAAAATAAGTTACCCTGGAATTATGTACTCTGCTAAATTATCACACAAGTCTAGGGGCAAAATATAGATTTTTTTCAAAAGAATATGGGAAGACATCATGTTCTGGGAGCTCCTTGACCTCTTCAGAGGATTCTTTATGTCTTCCTCTATTATGCAAATCTCCATGGCCATAAAAACTGC
>NW_022915854.1:0-299 GCF_012274545.1 Fukomys damarensis
AGTAAAGGTTTAGTCCTATTGTTCCTTACGAGAACACAAGGTTTTGCATTATTTTTTATTTGGGGTGATTGTATGAATTTATAGCAGTATGATTTATGGTAGAAAAATCATATGTGAATTCAAGCAATGTAATGCATCAGTTGTGTGTTCCACATTGTTCTATATTTTATTTGTTATTTAAACACATTGGTATAAAGCTGATGACTTTATAAGTTTTTAAAGGTCATTTTAAACTACTGAGTATGTGTGGTGTGACAGAATCAGAGAATCATAGTATGCCTAATTTACAATGAATTGTT
>NW_022915855.1:0-257 GCF_012274545.1 Fukomys damarensis
CACAGGAGCCCGGCAGAAACAGGAGCTCCGGAAGGGAGTAGGGACGCTCTGTGGCACGGACAGGATGGGGGATCTGTGCAGCCTCTAGAAGGGGCAGCAGGGAAGGGCTGAGCATCGAGCCAGGTGGCAGAGCTGGGAGGGAGGTCACATGGGGGACAACCAGGGAAGGGGCGGGACAGCCGCAAAGTGAGGGTGCCTGTCAGAGACACCCACACCTTGGCACAGGTCGGCTCTCACAGAACCGAGCTCAGATGTCC
>NW_022915856.1:0-222 GCF_012274545.1 Fukomys damarensis
TGCTGACCACTACTCCACAGACCTCTGTGGGACTTGTCCTTGAAGAAAGCGTTTTTTCCATGCAAACGATCCTTAAAACTTCCACAAGGTGGCGCCGAGGATCAGCGCAGGAACACAGTTGGTCTACAATTCCTCAGAAGAGTGCTTACTGCCTACCTCCAGAGTGATGGCATTTGGACGGCATTGCTGACCACACCTAGAGCAGTTCGCTTACGTGATACT
>NW_022915857.1:0-458 GCF_012274545.1 Fukomys damarensis
ATTCAGTACATCAAGGCAGCTACAGGAGTGTAAAAAAAAAAAGACACTTATGGAAGAGAATTTTATAATTACTTCAGAGTGGTAAGGACTAAGGAGATAAGTGTGCTTGAAGCGAGGGTGAATTTTTTGTTTTGGTTTTTTTGTTTTTGTTTTGTTTTGTTTTGTTCTGTTGGTACTGGGAATCGAACTCAGGTCTTTGCACTTGCAAGGCAAATGGTGGAACCACTGAGCTAAATGCCCGGCCCAGTGAGGGTGACTCTTTTGAGGGGTTAATAACAATGAGTCTTTTACTGGAATGAAAAAAATTTAAATAGTCTCTGTAATTTTCATTCACACCTTGTACATGCAAATCCAGTGACATTTTGCTGTTATCTCAGATAAGTTATTTGATTTTTCAGATTATTTACTATGTTAAATAGAGTTTATAAGCTTGGAAGAACAAAGCATGTACAGTGTGC
>NW_022915858.1:0-1499 GCF_012274545.1 Fukomys damarensis
CCCCACAGCCTCGTGCAGTCATAGGTGGTTTTCAGAGGTGGCTGAATCCAGAGTGTATGATTGACTCATGGTGCAATTCTTGGATTAAGGGTGCTAGAATTAAGGATGTGTAATTACTAAATCAGTCCATTGATTGGTTTGTCACCACGCTAAACCCAGTAGCCTGGATGCAGCATAAGGTACAGAAAGAGACCTTTTTGGTCCCTTGTTGCTTTACTACCTTCTGCCCACCCTACCTTAGAGCCAGCTGATTATGGACTGAGACCTTTACAAAAACGTGAGTTAAATAAACCTTTCCCCCTTTCACTTTGAGTGTCAGCTATTTTTGTCTCAGTAATGAGAGAAAAGTAAGGTAACTTACTGAAAACTGTAAGTAAAATATCAGAATTACATTATTATCAATAATTAAATAATGAAGACTAAAGAGAACATGGAAATAAGCTACCTACAAGAAATATCCTTGGAAATTATTGAAAGAAATATATTTTACATTTGCCAGGGAGTTATAGGAACATCACTTAGGTAGTTTATTCAAGACTTCCAATGGAAAGTCATTTTGACTTCTTTTCACATAAATAATAATGGACATATTAAACTCTACTTTGAGTGCATCAGGAGCAGAATCATGAAGCACTTATACATCAACAGTAATCAGAGACTGTAGATTGTTTTCTCCCATTTCAATTACATATAATTTTTCACATAATGCTGGTTAAAAGAAATATTTTTGCAACATTAGTACATCTGAAAATTGTTATTATTCATTTAAAATATTTCTTAAACAGTTATCCTATAGCTGTTTATATAGTTACACAATCAAATACATTAGCCATGTGATATTAAAATTTTCAAATTTGACCAGATTAGAAAATCATTTCATTATAATATACAAAATGTATTTCAAAGACTTAGTATAAAAAGAATGTAAAATATATCATTAGGAATTTTCATATAGATTTTATGTTGAAATAAGCATGACAGGAACCCTCCCTTTTAGAGACCTCTGCAGTAGGCTCTAGTCTCCTGCTCAGTGTGGTGGTGCATAGTTTAAAGAAAAACTAAAAGACAGCACCAAAAAGACAGAGAGATGCGGAGCCAGGATGACCAACACTGAGCAGTGAGCCAAGGCCCTGGTCAGTCCAAGTCACTGACTTTTATTGGTAATCAAATTCAGTTAAAGGTGGAACTATGTGTAAGAATGTGTAGTTGTGCAGTTGTTATGCATACTAATGCAGGCAAGGCTTGAAAAGGACAAGACAAAGAATTCTCAATTTAGGAACAAATAGACAAAATATAGGATTATAATTAAAACACTGTCCTTCTAGTTAAGAAGGTTTTAGAAAATTTTAGGTTGAGAATAGAATTTGGGTTCAAGTCACTCTTGCCTACTATGTTATCTCATACTGAGGCCCACAACATTAAAGGCTGTCTTGGCTGTGGCCATTAGCAGGAGATTATGCTAAACCACGTACCTCTGTGGTGCTTATAAGGTGCTTCCA